>NC_025993.2:19161751-19361751 GCF_000442705.2 Elaeis guineensis | reverse complement strand
TGCACAGATCTTGATGGAGATCGAAGGAGCGAAATATTTGCAACGGCCTCCGCCTCTAAAGGCAAAGGGCCGTGACCGGAGAAAATACTGTCGATTCCATCGGGGCCACGGTCACAACACCGAGCAATGCATCCAACTCAAGGATGAAATAGAGACCCTCATACGACGAGGATATCTCGAAAAGTATCGAAGGGACCCACCGGCTCGACTCCTTCCCAACCGACTGAAGAGGTAGCAAACAATCAGCCTACTGCCAGAGTCATCAACGTAATCTCCAGACGACTGGACTAAGGGATGACTACTGAAGGAGAGTCGACGAAGGCAGAAGTCTCGAAGCCTCAGGATCAAGGAAAACTGTCCCTGAACTGGGAAGGACCCTACAAGATAGCGGACACCTGCAGGCCGGACGCCTACCGACTCGAGACCCTGGAAGGGATGGCTATTTTCCAGACTTGGAATGCCGACAACTTGAAATTGTACCTTCAGTGAATTCTGTGTGCCCGCTTGGAATACAACTCAATTTTGAAACCTCAAAGTCTACAAAGTTCGGCTCTCCACCGTGGGTCGACCCTTGCCAGATGTACGAGCCCCGACACCCCGACTTGGGCCCAATGTCTCGTTGGAAACCTATGGCTCGATCGTCGAACCGACAGCTCGATCATCGAACTAACGGCTCAATCGTCAAACCGATGGTCCGATCGCTGAATCGATGGCCCGATTGCCAAACTGACGGCCCGATCATCGAACCGACGATCCGATTGCTCGCAGGCTAATTGAAGCTCGACCTTCGAGGCAGCTAGGCCGTTGGTGAGTCAGAAAATCTTCTCCTCGAGCCTAGTCTCGCGATCGACCGACAGCTTCAGCTGGTCCACCAGCATCGTCTTCTCGGCTTCGATGGTTTCGGCCCTATTCTTCCAGGCCGCCCGAACGTCACCGAACCTCCGGTACCCAGCCTCTGGCTCGGACATGTTGTAGATCAGCTGCAAGTAGAAGGCCGATCGTCAGGAAAATAATAATGAAGAAGAAAGAAAAAGAAGAAGAGCTCACCTGGATCATGGTCGGGTAAAAGGAATAGAGCATCTCGGTCACCGGCCGACTCTTCAAGAGCTCCCAGTCGGCCAGGAGAATGGTTGCCTGACACAACCTCCGAGCCAAATTATGGTTGGCCAGGGCCGACGCTCCTTCGGGAACCCGAACATCGGACGATGCGACGTGGTCCGCCGACCTTGTGTCGTCCGCCGATGCCATCGGAGCCTTCCTTCGATCAGTCACCCAGACCCGAAGATCGGAGAGAAATGGGAAGCTTGAACTCGACTGTGTTCCTCCCGAAGATGCGACGGGAGCCACCGCAGGTCGTTCGGGCTCGTGCTTCGGCCCAAACCTCTTCCATAGGCGGGGGCACTGATGCTCCTTCGGCTGCCCCCTCTGCCGCCCCTTCCTCGGATGGTGCCTCGGGTGGCACCATCGGTGCCGACAGGGTGATGATCGGTTCAAAGCCCGATGCCCGTTCGGGGTCGGGCTACACCGCCGCCATCGCAATGTCGGTCGGGGATGATGTCTGAGGCCTCTTGGGGGGCCGCGAAGGTCCGGCCCCAGGCGCCGGTCTCTTCCTCACCGCATGCTGCCGAATGTCGGCATCTGTCAGTCTTACTCTCGGCGGCATGCCTACAATTTCAACAAAAAATTAGCACAAGTCCGAAGATGGATGAAAAAGCCAAAAGATGACCGACAGATCGAATAGTACCGAAGCGGGGAATCAAACTAAGGCCGACGTCGTACAGAGCTTGCTTGGTGACGAGCTCTCTCTGCTTCGGCACCGACACATCCTTCAGTTGGTGAAAGTCCTCTCGGTCTCCAGCCTCCACCCAACTATTTTCATTCGGCTGAGTCCGAGGGTCGCCCCAGTGAGAAGGGAACCCACAAGGTAGCGAAGAAGAAGTAAAGAAAAATTAATTTTTCCACCCGTGGATCGATGATGAAAAATCGATAATGAACGAAAGATCATTCTGGAGATTGAAGAACCACCACCCTCGGGCCTTCGGGTGGGGTCGGAGGATGAAGAATGCCCGGAAGAGAAAGATGCGGGGAAAGGTCAGCAAAAGCCGACACAATAAAGCAAAGCTGATTATTAACCGGACTGAGTTCGATGCCAGTTGCGCCGGACAAAGCCTGTAATAATCCAGGACATTTCGGATGAACTCCGAAATCGAAAAGTGAAGACCTGCCCGAAAGTCCTCGACATAAAAGGCCACCTGGCCCGGAGGTGGGTTGTTAACCTGACCCTCAGCCCTAGGGGCGAAAAGTTCGAACTGCTCCGAGATACCGTATTGCTCCCTGAGTCATTTGACATTCAACCTCGAAAGTGAAGAAGCCTCCACCTCCGGGGTCAACCGGGAATCATCGGTCGGGTTCTCCGACTGACTTTCTCGAGGAGAGGTTCTAGCCATAACGCTAGCCCCAAAAAGGAGAACAAAAAGAAAAATACTAAAGGAGAAAGGATGCAAGGAGACAAGAATGAAAAAAACTTCGAGAAGAGCTTTCAAAGGAGGACGAAAATGACTATCTAGAACTGGGAGACAACTCGACAGAGCTTCAATGCCAGAAACAGGGCAACAAAAAGTGAAGTTCTGGATGTAAGTGGCCGCATATATATAAGGTCCTTCGACGATCGAGATGAAAGCACGTCGAACGAGGATTTTTCGAATGTCGACACATGGCAGCGCCTGGGCCCTTCCTCGGTCTGACGGTTCGACGCACCTGCCCCAGATCGAGCCACGTTGCCTCCATCCGCATGAGCGGTTCCGGCCCAATAGCCCCCTGACACGTGGCGAAAAAATTATATCTCGAAATTAATTAACCGACGGTGGTTTGCGTTCCCAATGAGACGGCGATCTGCGTTCCCAATGAGACGGCGGTTTACATTCCCAAGGAGACGTCTGACATCCGATCGTTCGTTGGTACGGTCGCCAGAGTTAGAGCATGACGTGATGGAAAACCACTCTTTTCGCCTGAAGCCGTCATCCATGTGGAAATGTGGGCCAACACGACATCCGACTCAGGAGTGGGGGGCAACTATTGGGATATACCGACTGACCCCTGTATGCCGACTTACCCTCGGACCGATCCAACCGATGCCCGACTCTACCCACCGGACCGACGGACGACTCCAACAATGACTCCGACAATGGCTGCCGATAATGTCCGACCGAAGGTATGCCGGCCAAACAGACCAATACTGCTTCCAACCGGTCGAACAGTCGAACCGACATCACCGACTCACTGTCGGGGGTGGCAGCCGACGTCCGACTTCTACAAGGCACCAGATCAGCCGACAGTGCCTCCGAGTTACCACCTGACGTCTCGACAGCCAAATACCGACATATAGTCGGCCAACCCGTCCGAACGCTGTACAACCGCTATGGGCTGTTGCCCCGCCAGGGATATGCGGTACGGCCGCCCTGGGCATTATCCTGCCAAAGACATGGATTAATTTCAATGACTTGACAACCCATGATGATTTGACAGCCTCCGATGATTTGACAACTCTCCAGTTGTCTGCATCATTAATGGCGAGACCATACCGCATTCTACTATAAAATAGGGTAAGGCAACAGTTTTGGTAAGCACCTTTAAGCTCTTGAGCTCTCTAGCTCGCTCTCTCCCCCACTGAGCTCCTGATTTTTCACTGTTGCCTAGTCTCCTCTCTGACTTGACCATCAGAGGGTCCCCACCGGAGGCATCTCTGGTCAGTGAGGACTTTTCTTGCAGGTGCGCGACCCCGACGATCGGACGATGGAGGGATTGGCCGCAACAGATACATATATATACACACACACACATATGTATATATATGTACGTATATATATATATATATATATATATATATAGACACACACACACTGATATATATATATAGACACACACACACACACACACACACACACACACATATATATATATATATAGACACACACACATACATACATACATACATATATATATACATACATACATTGATATATATATATATATATATATACATTCATGCATATGTATATATATATATATATATATATATATATATACACGCATGCATGCATACATACATAGATATATGCATATACTTATACTTATACATACATATACATATACTTATACATACATACATAGGTATATATATATATTTTTTATTTATTTATTTATTTATTTATATATTTATATATGTTTGTTTGTATGTATGTATGTATGTATAAATTTCTAATCTTTTTGATTTATTTGCTAAATTTTGTTACAATATTTTGTCAGAAGATGATTTTAAATTTTTATATTTAACAGTCTATTCTTATTAAATGTTGGTGAGGAATGACAAAGAGAAAAGGTTTTTGTCATAAAATTTTTATTATATATCTTTATTATATGAAGTCACCAAAAAAGGAAATGCTTTTGTATATATTTTGTTCATAAAATGTTTTTGATATTTATCTATTTATGCTCACAAGATGAATTAAAATTTTTATTTATTCATTCATTTATTATCATTAAACATTGGTGAAAAAATAATACAAAGAAATAATTTTTTTTCATATGAAATCACCAAAATATAACTACTTTATTATATTTTACTTTATGTATTTATAGTTGGTATTTTTTATTTTTCTTATTTTATTCTCATAATTTCTTTTGTTGTGAGCCTTTCCTTACATGTTTATGACTGGTTTTTTTTATTTTTTTCTTATTTCATTGGCATATGAGATTCTTTCTCATTATTTATTGCTACAATTGTGATTCGATGAAATTTCTTTATTTGTCTAAAATGGTGTTTCAATGTCATTTACCTTTTTATATGGCCATGATTGTGTACGTAATCTAGAAAAAGTGGAAAGATATTTTAGGGATAAAAAATGAGAGGAATATGCATATATTTTAGAACTCATATTTATATAATAAAGATATAGATTAATTAAAATCATTCAATCCATAAACTATTTATGGGTTGTCTAATTTATTCAATATTACAAATTATAAATAAGTAACATAATACTAGGACTGTCAAAATGGGCTTGGCCCACAGGGTCGGCCCGACCCAACCCTGTAAATAGGGTGGGCTGGGCTGCTATATGAATAGCCCAAATAACAACCGAGCCTATTTGATAGACTGAATCAATGATAGTATCCTTTTGTTTATTATATTTTATAATTTTTATTTAAAAATTTTGAAAAATCATGGAATCTCAGTCGTCAGAAATTTTAATCGAAATTGAAATTAAATCTAATATTTCTGGATCAATGTTTAAGAAGTAGAAATAAGAACATCAGATGTTTGAAAATTTTTCACAAAAATTAGTAAAGCAAAAGATGGAATTGAAAGAGCAATATGTAATGGTTGCAAGCATGAGTATAAAGTTGGTCCTAAACCTGGTGGTTCAAATTATGAAACTTCACATTTGCATTGTCATTTGCAAAATTGTAAAATGGTTGAATATCATAATGTGAGAGAAATGATCATTGATCAAGTAGAAAAAATAAGGTCTAAAAAAATAGATCAAATGATTTCTCATGAAATACTTGCAAAAGCTATCTTTAAACATGACTTGTCTTATAATTTTATTGAATATGATAAGATTAGAGCTTGGACAAAATATATAAATCCAGATGTGGTGATAAATTCTAGGAATACTATTATGGCTGATGTTCAAAAATTTCATTTGAAAGAGAAAGAGAAGCTTAAACAAGCTATGGCTAAGATTTCTAATAGAGTATGTTTGACTTCTGATGTATGGATAGTATACACTACTGAGGGTTACTTTTATTTAACTGCTCACTTTGTTGATAAAAATTAAAAATTAAATAGTAAAATTCTCAATTTTACTCGCATGGAACCTCCCCACACTGGAGTTGAATTGGCTTTAACTATATATGATTGCTTGAAAAAATGAGGTATGGAGAAAAAATTTTTTTCTATTACCTTCGATAATGCTTCATCTAATGACAACATGATAGATATTTTGAAAGATCATCTTCGTTTGCAAAATAGCTTATTGTGTGATAAAGAATTTATTCACATGCATTGCTCTGCTCACATACTGAATCTCATTGTTCAAGAAGGTTTGAAGGTGGCTAGTGAATTTCTATATAAAATCAGAGAGAGTGTCAAATATGTGAGGGGATCAGATGGGAGACTGAGAAAATTTCAAGAATGTATTAAGCAAATGGGTCTTGATGTAGAACTTGGTTTAAGGTTAGATATATCAACTAGATGGAATTCAATATATTTGATACTTGATAGTGTACTCAAATATGAAAAGACTTTTGCTAGTTTCTAATTGGTTGATAGAAATTTCATATATTGTCCAACAGATGATGAATGGAGGAGAGAAGAGAAAATATATAAATTCTTGGAACTATTTTATGAGACTACTAATAAGATCTCTGGCTCATCTTATCCGACCTCCAACTTATATTTTTTGCAAGTTTGAAAATTTGAATGTATGTTGAATGATAATTTGTATTGTGAAGATGGGATTATCAAGGACATGACTCAAAAAAAGAAAGAAAAGTTTGATAAATATTGAAAGAAGTATAGTGTAGTGCTTGCATTTGGAGCTATTCTTGACCCATGCATGAAGCTTGAATTTTTAGAATTTTGTTACTCAAAGATTGATCCTCTATTGCTGAAGAAACAAGAGATTTTATGAAGATGAAATTGTATAAGCTCTATGAACAATATACAAGCAAATCCAGTGCATCATCAAGTGCAAGTGCAAGTGCAAGTGATTCTCAATCCAATATTTTGCCTAGGCCAAGTGGAGAAGCTAAAACCAAAGATACAAAAGTTTTTAGTATAAGTTTTGAACATTCTTTAAAATTTATTGTTTTAAAATTTTAATTCCTTTTCAACTATATATTATTTGATATCTGATATCTCATCTGTTTTTCTTTTTTTGTTGTGAATGTGTTAAAATTTTTTAAGAGTTCAAGAAATATAGGAGTGTAATTAAATCTGAATTGGATCTTTATTTGAAAGAGCGAACACTTGATTATGACTACTTTAGTAATTTGAATATACTCAAGTATTGGAGGGATACTACACAATATCCTGATCTTTTAATTATGGCATGTGATGTGCTAAGCATTTTAATTACTACAGTAGCATCTGAATCTGCCTTTAGTATTGGAGGTCATATTCTGAACAAGTATAGAAGCTCTCTCCTTTCTAAAAATGTCCAAATTTTTATTTGCATGTGAAATTGGTTGCATGGTTTTGCTTCAAATGATATTTTTTTTATATTTTTTGAATTTATTTTAATATCTTGACAAATGATTAATTTTTATTTTTCAATTGGATTGATTATCTAATTCTTTTATTATTGTGAATTTTAGATGAAGAGAATACCTTGAGACAAGTGTATCAAAAGCAGATTCAAATATTGTGCAGCTTGAGGAAGAGGCCAATGAAGATAGTGAAATATGATTTGTTGTGGACATTGAATTTTAGTATTTTACATAGTTTAGTGTGATAAATTATTGAATTGGTGGTGTTTGAAACTTTTAATTTCTACTTTATTAATGTTTGGGTGGAATTTTTGAATTTTAGATGTTTAAATTAATAATGTTTCAACTTTTAATTGAGGATATGTTGATTTTTTTTATCGGGTTATTGATTTTTACTTTGAATTGCAAGTAGATAAAATACTCAATATATGTTGGTTTTTACTTGATAGTGTTATCAATGCATAGACTATGTTAGTTGGTTCTCTGCTTCAAGTAGGCCATGAAAAATGAATTGAGTTAGGAAATATTAGTATTCAAAAACTTTATGTAACAAAAGAAGAAAAGACAGAGAGTCATCAATAATCACGAGCAATTAGCTTTTTTGTCACTTGAATATGCAACTTTCATTTTTTCCATAGAACAACAGAACAATATCTATTTAACTAAAATTCTACAAGCAATTCACGCATCAAAGATTAGGAACAGTCAAGTTTTGAATATTTTTTTTTCACTCTTCACTCTTCAGTCATTTGAGATTCAAGGCCCATGGACTGGCCCAGCCCGGCCCACAGCCCTTAAAGGGTTGGGCTAGGCCAGTTATATTGTGTCCTATTTTTTGGCTGAGCCGGCCCACGGCCCTTAAAGGGCTGGGCTGGGTCAGCTATATTGTATCCCATTTTTTGGCTGGGCCTAGTCCTGCCCAGCTCATCAAATTTTAAGCCCTTATGGGCTAGGTCGGGCCGGACCGGCTAGGCCCAGCTCATCAAATTTTAGGCCCTTAGAGGCTAGGCCGGGCCGGACCGGACCAGCCTATTTTGATAGTACCACATAATACATCGGTGTTGATGGTCTAGTTTTTGTTATTGTGCAGTCTCTTGCATCATCATGCTTATATTATATAACAAAAAAAATATTTTAATAATCTTGTTGGTGCAGAATTCCGTCGAAGCCAGAGAAGCTGGAGTTGGGATGACCGCAGTCGCCACCAGGACCTGCAAGAGAAGTCTAAACCAGAGTTGGGGGTGCTCCAGCAAGATCCTCCGACACTCAAGTCAGTACTCTGCTTTAACAGAAATGGAGTGCTCGAAGAAAATTTTAGTAGAGTTTTGAGATAGAGTTTAGAGCTTCCAGAAGAACGTATCTGGGGATCCCTTTTTATAGACAGAGAGCGTAACTGATTGACAGTGACGTCTGTAATCGAGCCACGATCATTATTGTGTCGTACCTAGAGCCATGCTCCAGTGAAAATTCTAAAAAAATCTTTTCGGTTCGCCTTGATTTGAAAGGACTCCAGCACCAGTGCGCCAAATGCCAAAATATCTGGAAACCACCGAGTGCGAAAGTCAAGGGAGGCAACTTCGGCTGTAAGAATTTCTCTATACTTCCTTCATTCAGAATTTGAACTCAGAAGTAGGAGAACTGGTGTTGGGTATAAAATACCCCCAGCCGAAGTTTGCAAAAAGCCGATCCTTCCAGGGTTTTACCGGCCTCCGACCTTATGTGACGTCTTTCTGAACTCCCTCAACCATCCAGACTTCTCCGACAAAGAGCTTCTCCATTCATCTATCGGGCCGCTCCAAAGGCTCTCTGGACTTCACTATCAGTCGATCTTCTATAGTGATCGACTATTCTCCGAATTCCTTCCAGACTTCTTCCGGCCACGGACGACCCTACTACGAACTTCTCCCAGACTTCGTTAATAACCGAGCTTCTCCGACAACGAGATTTCTACAGTAACCAGACTCTATCCAAGTTTCTACGACGGTCGGCCGCCTTCCGAATTCCACCCGAGCTCCTGCGAGAACCGAACTTCTACAGCAAGCAGTCTACTCCGAACCCCTACTGCAGGCGGTCTACTTCGGATATCTACTCTGGATCCCAGACGAGCTTCTACAATGGGACAGGCTCCATCGGCCAGGTCACTACTCTGAGCTTCCATGACAACCGATCTTCGATCGAGCTTATACAATAAGCGGCCTCCTTTCAGCCTTCTGCAAGAACCGGACTCCGTCCGAACTTCCATAGCGGATGGATTCCGGACGAGCTTCTACAACAGACGGGCTCCAGCAGTGAAATTTCTATAACGACTGATCGCCTTCGATGTCTGTCGAACCTCCCCAGCCATCAACCTTCAATAGCGTCAGCCGGGCTTCAACAACGCCACAGGATCTCCAAACTCCTCCAGCGGACGAACCTCCCCAATGTCATCCGAAGTCCACCACCGACCGACCCTCTGCCAGATTCTTCATGAAATCGGACTTCTCTAACGAAAAGTCTCCGTCTGAGCTTCTACAGTAGATGGTTCTCGCCTGCAGCATCAGTGCTCTAGGCACCCAACAACTGTAAAACCGTCACAACCTCAGAAACATCCGAGCTTCTCCTGGATCGACGAGATAGAGAGCCATTCCACTCCATCAGACATCCCAGCCGAGCTTCAGCCGACAGATCCAAACTCTCTGGCAAGTCACGACAACAGTTGCTACCCTACCCCACACTCTGTAGCGGATTCTGCATGGCTCCAGCACTCTCTGGCAAATCGCGACAACGGACACCACTCCACTCTCCGTAACAAACTCCACGTGGCCCTGAACGACCTCTGACGCCACTACTCTCCATAACAAACTCCACGTGGCTCTGAACGACCCACTGCCAGGCGGTTACAGATGTCACTGTCAATCAGTTATGCTCTCCATTTATAAAAACGGACCCCCAGATACGTTCTTCTGGAAGCTCGAAACTCTATTTCAAAACTCTGCTAAAATTTTTCTCGAGCACTCCATTTCTGTTGAAGCAGAGTATTGACTTGAGCATTGGAGGGTCTTGTCGGAGCACCCCCAACTCCAGTTTAGACTTCCCTTGCAGGTCCTGATGGCGGTCGCGGTCATCCCAACTCCAGCTTCTCCGACTTCTAGCGCCAATTCTGTTGGTGCAGAATTTCGTCGAAGCCGGAGAAGCTGGAGTTGGGATGACCGCGGCCGCCGCCAGGACCTGCAAGGAAAGTCTAAACCGGAGTTGGGGGTGCTCCAGCAAGACCCTCCGACGCTCAAGTCAATACTCTGCTTCAACAGAAATGGAGTGCTCGAGGAGAATTTTAGCAGAGTTTTGAGATAGAGTTTTGAGCTTCCAGAAGAACGTATCTGGGGGTCCCTTTTTATAGACGGAGAGCGTAACTGATTGACAGCGACGTCTGTAATCGCCTGACAGTGGATCGTTCAGAGCCACGTAGAGTTTGTTACGGAGAGTAGTGACGTCAGGGGCCGTTCAGGGCCATGTGGAGTTTGTTACGGAGAGTGGAGTGGTGTCCGTTGTCGCGACTTGCTAGAGAGTGGTGGAGCCATGCGGAATCCGCTACAGAGTGTGGGGTAGGGTAGCAACCGTTGTCGTGACTTGCTAGAGACTTCGGATCTGTCGGCTGAAGCTCGGCTGGGATATCTGATGGAGCGGAATGGCTCTCTATCTCGTCGATCTAGGAGAAGCTCGGATGTTTTCGAGGTTGTGACGGTTCTACAGTTGTTGGGTGTCTAGAGCACTAATGCTACAGGCGAGAACCATCTACTGTAGAAGCTCGGACGGGGACTTTTCATTGGAAAAGTCTGGTTTCATGAAGAATCTGGCAGAGGGTCGGCCGGCGGTGGACTTCGGATGACGTTGGGGAGGTTGATCCACTGGAGGAGTCTGGGGATCCTGTGGCATTGTTGAAGCCCGGCTGATGCTATTGAAAGTTGATGGCTGGGGAGGTTCGGCAGACATCGGAGGTGATCGGCCGTTGTAGAAATTCCGCTACTGGAGCCTGCCTGTTGTAGAAGCTCGTCCGAAATCCATCCGCTATGGAAGTTCGGACGGAGTCCGGTTCTTGCAGAAGGCTGAAAGGAGGCTGCTTATTGTAGAAGCTCGGTCAAAGATCGGTTGTCATGGAAGCTCGAAGTAGTGACCTGACCGGTGGAGCCTGTCCCGTTGTAGAAGCTCATCTGGGATCCGGAGTAGATATCCGAAGTAGACCGTCTGCAGTAGGGGTTCGGAGTAGACTGCTTGCTGTAGAAGTTTGGTTCTCGCAAGAGCTCGGGTGGAAACTGGAAGGCGGCCGACCGTCGTAGAAACTTGGATGGAGTCTGGTTACTGTAGAAATCTCATTGTCGGAGAAACTCGGATATTGACGAAGTCCGGAAGAAATTCGAAGTAGGGTCGTTCGCGGCCGGAAGAAGTCTGGAAGGGATTCGGAGAATAGTTGATCACTGTAGAAGATCAGCTAATAGTGAATCCCAGAGAGCCTTTGGAGCTGCCCGGTAGATGAATGGAGAAGCTCCTTGTCGGAGAAGTCCAGATGGTTGAGAGAGTTCAGAAAGACGTCACATAAGGTCGGAGGCCGGTAAAGCCCTGGAAGGGTCGGCTTTTTGCAAACTTCGGCTGGGGGTATTTTATACCCAACAAATCCCATTTTCTTTTTTTAATTGTTGTTATTTTAAATTTTAAGTTATTTGCATTTTTGAGCTTCTTAATAATTTTCTAAAAAATTTCTTGGGCTCTAAGTCTTTATCCCAAGCCAAGCCAAATTGTTCGTGATTTTAAAAACTTTTTTGCTAAAAAGTCACCATGACCAATTACATTTAACAATCAAAAGCACTTATATTTAACAGCTCATCAGCATAAATGGATTCAATACATTCAAGAATTATTTGGTGACTTCAAACGGAGGGACTGGTGATGTATAAGACAATTTTGGCAAGCATACCAGTATACAGCGAAACCCTTACATTTGATGGGCGGCAGAATCGTTCTTGGGTGTAGTAGAACCTAGGCTTGAGCAAGAAATAGTAGAAATTAAGAGATTGAATAGGAAAAGGAATCCAATAATCTTTGTATTGTTTCCTCCTAGATTTTGTTGAACAACAGCACTTTCCACTGCTATCACCGGCACCAGATTCCGACCTGAACCGATCTATGCTTGAAGCAGGTGGAATACTTGGGAATCCGGAAGCATTTCGTGGTTCAAGAAAATTCTTTGCAAGTGAAACGCAAAGCCACCGCTTATCATGAAATTTGGGGACCCTAGCTTGTAAGGTCACTGGCCTCCTTAAGTCTGAAGTGCAAACATCATGCAAATTACTCCCCATATATCTTTTTTTTTGAAAAAATTATTGTCTACACTGTATGCACCAAGTGGCCATGCAAGCAGCCAATCACAATCACTGGTTGTTATAGACTCCATTCATCAATCACATATCTCAACACACCATCACGGAGACCAGCGGTCATGATTTGCTATGTGCTCAACCATGTGGTGCATACGGTGAAGACAATAATTTCTCCTTTTGTTATTTCATTTTGGATTTGGTGCACATGAACATGTCAACCTCCCAGCTAAATTTCATTAACTCTAAGAAGAGCCAAACTTGATCTGAAATTTTTTAGCTCAGGTTTGGTTAGGCCTTTGAAATACCATGAGTTGAGCTCGAGTTAATATGCTCATCAACCCTATTTAGAAACAACATGATCAGGTGACCCATCCTAACTTACCCCGGCTAAAATATTCGGTCAGATGACTTCTTGGTGAGATCATCCACCCAAGTTGCAATCCTGTAGTAGTAATTATGAAGTATGATAACATAAATGTTGAAGCATTAGATAAACTATAGCTAGATAATCTTTGTGAAGTTTCATCATAACTGGAGGTACATTCTCTTCCTTTGAATAAAATCAGGTGGCCACTAGTCTTGCACCATTAGTCTCCTCTTTTCATCAAACCAAAAAAAAAAAATCTTTGTGGGTTGTTACCATAACATAAGCTGCATTTAATTAGATGGAGGGACAATTCAAGAGGTGGACCTACAAAGCAGACAAATCATCTTTGATGCACAGCCCCACCCATGCAAGCGAATTAATTCATAGGATTACTCTCACATCGTGCATAATCCCCAGCCTATGCTATTAATTTTGGTATAGGACATGTAATTGAGTTCTTTGGAAGCCAGTAAACCTAATTTTGAGCAATCATCTCACCTACAAATCTTTCAAGCATATAGGAAACTAATATTTAATTGCCTCTGCCCCCCATATTTTTGGTATTTATTATTGTTTTAGCCATTAGTGTTTCTAATTTCCAACGACAACTCACCCGAAGGGCCAGATAGAAATAACGGGGCTTGTAACTTGTCCGTAAATATAGTTGAAGCAAAGGGCGGAAAAACATAAGAATCTTCGATGCTTATATTAGAGGTTACTTTGCTAATAATTTGGAAAATAGTGAAGTAGGCATTGGGGTGGTTGGGCCCCTCCAACGAAAAAGAGGCAGATACGGGTTCAATTTGCCTATAGTACATTCTCTAACAAAATTAAGTAGATTGGAAATGTTCATCATGTAGATAATCCACCAAGTCCATATTTTGAAAAAAAAATATATGGATATTGTATTAATATAAAATACATTTATAATACCATGTCATATTACACTTGTTTTGAGCAATATTTAGATAATCCAAGAAAAAGCTCCAATAAATATCTCTTCGACTGCACATAGAAATAAAGAGTACAGCTTGAGGATTGCATCATTAACCCCTATTTTGGGAAAGAATCAAATTATATAGGTCTTTGAAGGATTTCTATATACTTCTAATAGGATTCATAAATCATAGCTAATTAATAATTTTCATTCATTTACATATCCTATGAAAAAGATACCTAAATAAAAGATGAAGGTGGAGTGACCCTCTATGTTCTTTTTCCTAGTTCTTTGGTCTAAAAAATATTTCTTAAAGAATACAAATAGAAAAGGATAGACTTGACATAAAGCTACGATGCCTATGGCCAAAAGAAGGCCAAATTCAAATTCAAAAGCCCAACGCCGTACAATATCCCAAAATATGATATAAGAAATATTTATTATCAAGATAAATAAAAAATGATCGATCTAAAAGTGCAAATGAGTTGAGCAATTCGTAGCTACTCAAATTCGACTCATATCCAAGATCAGCTATTATCGAGCTCCAGTCGAATTCAAATAGCTAGAATAGTTTTTTGAGTCGAATCCGAATATCAAAATACTCTATTCAATTGCTGGCAAGCCTAGTAGAATATATACACGCACACATAAATATACATATATATTTTTAATAATATTATATTTTATTTATAATATATTATAAATTTAATATTTTAAAATATAATATCTTATTTTATTTTAGTAATATTTTTATAATTATGATCAAGATTCGGATTCGAGCTTAAACTCAAACTTGAATATTTCTTGATTGATATTCGAGTTGAACCGAATCAATTTTGAGTATTATTCCTATTAAGCCGAGTCCGTCTTTAAATATTAAAACTCATCATTTGATCCTAAGTCTCAAGCCCAAATTTTCAAAATGAGACGAGCGTGAGCCTCTAGCTATCCAATTTGACTTGGCTCTATTACATCCGTAGATCAATTAATAAAAATCAATAAATATTTAGTGAGAGAGAGAGAGAGAGCTCACAACCATAGCGCGAAATCTACCTAGGTTGAATTCAAGCCCATAGCTTGCTTGTGTGATCGTCCCTCCATCTTCTTCAGCGAGTGGCATACCTGTAGATTTATAACATGATTTATTCAAGTCCATAGCATTTGTGCGATCGGCTCTTTATCTTCTTCACGTAGTGGCATACCTGTAGATTTATCAGACTTGGCGGTCAATAATTTACCACTAAAGAATGAACTCGAATCATCATACACTTCAATACAGCTGGCTCAACCCTCTCACCCGAATTCGGTTATCCGTCCTTCTTCTCAATGGCATATTTGTAATTTCACCGCATTTAACGACCAATCACAAAACCATGAACAACAACGTCGGCCTCTCCCCTTCCCCTCTCTCCCTTCAAAATAACTTAAACCAACAGCATATATACTCTGCCCCCCGCCCCTCCCCATCCCCCTACGTCTCTCTCTCTCTCTCTCTCTCTCTCTCTATTATTTTAATATATAACGTGAGAGAGCCCCCTCCTTCTTCTTGTCTCCATGATGGCGGCTTCGAATCTCTGAATTCGTGCAAGCAAAGAATAGAGGTAGCCAGAGATCGAAGGGAAACGAATCGAATCCTCTCTCTAACTATTCTTA
Source organism: Elaeis guineensis (assembly GCF_000442705.2). NCBI lineage: Eukaryota > Viridiplantae > Streptophyta > Magnoliopsida > Arecales > Arecaceae > Elaeis > Elaeis guineensis. The sequence goes on along the minus strand of NC_025993.2, from coordinate 19,346,171 downwards.
ATCCTGCTCTCTCTCCCTCTGACTCCCCAGATCCATCTCTTTCTAATTTGTTAGAAGAATGGAATGTCAGTCTTTTGGTTCATGGAATCGGACCCTCGTCCTCCTCCTCCTCCTCTCCTCTGCCATCATTCTCTTCTTTGCCTCCGGCCGCGGCGGCGGCTCCGCCACCTTCGATCTCACCTCTTCCTCGTCCCTCCGATTGCTGGCCAGGAACCCGAGGCCCGTCCTTAACCAATTTCCCCGCGCTCTCCATCAAGAACCCGATCGCCTCGTCCTCCAAGTATATCTGCATCTACTTCTACTACTACTACTACTACTAATACTTTCTTTCGGTCATTTGATCTTGCTTTTTTTTAATGGATGAGCTTTTTTAATGGATGAGCGGGTTTCAGAGAAAGAAGGCCAAGGAGAGAACGCGAAGTAGAGTAGAGGAAGAGCTCGCGAAGGCGCGACGCGCGATCCGCAAAACCTCCTCCTCCTCCAAGAGAAACGTGTCGGGAAACGTTTTTCATGGAGAAGACGTCCCCATCGCTGGCATCTACCGCAACCCCGCCGCCTTCTTCCAGTATCTCTCTTAATCCGCACATTCTCGCTTGCTTTCTTTCCTTTAATTTTTTTTATATTTTTAGCAAAAGAAAAGATATTTGATTTTAGAAAAATTTATACCTTTCTCATAAAGTGGAGCTACGAGGGCCCATTGGCATGCACACGTGTCACGTGTGGGCGGTACAAAAATGGGAAAAGGGAACCAAATGAAGAGAGAGAGAAGGGGAAGGAGGGGGGGGGGGGGGGGCTCAGCACGCGCGCCGGGGGGCGCTTGCGACCACACCCTAGCTGGCATCATTTCACCTGACCGCATCGCTTAGGATCATCCGCGGAGCAACGAAATGTAGATGAATCCAGTTCCGTTGTTCATTCTGATTCTCGCCTTATTTGAACCAGAATTATCAGATAGACGTTGAGCTGGCAGACGAGTATAACGGAGTGGTTCATGATTCCACGCCACCTTTTAATATTTAATCCTTGTTCTATGGTTGGAGGTATGGTTGGAGGTAGGGTGGCAAGCAGTAGTACGAGTAGGCTCGTGGGTTTAACTAGCGCCTAAATTTTCGTCGGCTCTTTTTTTTTTTTTTTTTTCTTCTGGAAAAAAAGAAATTATGATCCTTATTAGAAACGTTGCAATGGTCATTATAAATTATGATCTTGTGGAATAAATGGGGGTATAACGAAAAAAATCGGAAGTTAATTGCATGCACCTTGGCATGCAGGAGTTACGTGGAGATGGAGAAGCGGTTCAAGGTGTACGTGTACGAGGAAGGGGAGCCGCCGCTGGTGCACGAGGGACCCTGCAAGGACATCTACACCACGGAGGGCCGCTTCATCGAGGAGCTCGAGCAGCAGCAGGAGGAGGTGGGAGGCGTGAGGACGTGGGACCCGGCGAGGGCCCATGCCTTCTTCCTGCCCTTCAGCGTGGCCAAGATGGTGCGGTACGTGTACAAGGACAAGAGCTGGGACCACACCCCCATCAAGCGCTTCGTCACCGACTACCTCCGGGTGATCGCCTCCAAGCACCCCTTCTGGAATCGCACCGCCGGGGCCGACCACTTCATGCTCTCCTGCCACGACTGGGTAACGTTGCTTCTACTCTTTACTTCTCCATGATGAGTTGAGATCATGAGATGATGGTGGTGGTAAGATTAATTTTTTACAATCATATAAACTAATTATGGGTAAAATAGAAAGTGGACTTGTTTCGATTTTTCACAATGAAAAACGAATGAATTAACTGGTTATAAAAGTGGATAAGATATGAATAGGTGAAATATTTATATAAAAAAAAAAGAAGCATGCTAAGAAATCCGTATATTCTGTTAGGATTATTGAGTTTAGTCGCCAGTTAATCAGAAGTTTGTATATCTAAGTTCAATTAGGATTTTTACTTATCCAATTCTGGTAACGTGATCTCTGAATTGATTCCGTGAAACCCAAACAATAAGATAACGTACAGTAATTTCAAAATATAGATAACTACCTAATCATTATCTCAGATCACCGATTTCAGTTTTAGTCTATCTGAATTATTGTATAATATTCAAATTACATCTAAAGTTCTTTAGCGACAAACTGGAGAGAAACCCAGAGAATACCATATCGCATACAATGATGCCTGGTTTCATGAGGTGAACATGAGAGCTTGAAATCCTTCGAAGGAAAGCAAACTCTTTTTGACTCCCGACCCCATCTAGAGTGAGTCATTATATGACGTCATTCACCCTAGCTATTATATGGGGTGCCATCTGGATAATTCCATACCCGGTCTCAAAGGCATTTCTTGTCTAAGTTTTTGACTCCAAGAAATTTTGGGAAATGACTGAAACAGTGCTAAAATTATAGAAACACCAACGATAACAACTTGCATAACGTTATCTTTGGGAAATAACTAGAACACCTATGCTACTACGCAACAGTGTGTACGTATCTCTAATAATAATTAATAAGCGTTAAAACGCAGGGTCCTCATGCATCCAGAGCCAACCAAGAGCTTTACCACAACTCCATCCGGGCCCTCTGCAACGCCAACACCTCGGAGGGCTTCCTCCCCCACAAGGATGTCAGCATCCCGGAGATCCACCTCCACGACGGCAACATTCCCCGCCAGCTCCTCTCCCCTCCCTTCCCGGACCTCTCCGACCGCCCCTACCTAGCCTTCTTCGCCGGTGGCAACCACGGCCCCATCCGCCCCCTCCTCCTCCACCACTGGAAGGGCCGCCACGACGACCTCCCCGTCTACGAGTACCTCCCCAAGGGCCTCGACTACTACTCCTTCATGCTCAAGTCTCGCTTCTGCCTCTGCCCCAGCGGCCATGAGGTGGCGAGCCCGAGGATCGTCGAGGCCATCTACGCGGAGTGCGTACCGGTGCTGATATCGGAGAGCTATGCGTTGCCATTCAGTGATGTCTTGAGGTGGGAGGCGTTCTCGGTGTCGGTCCCGGTGGCGGAGATCCCGAGGGTGAGGGAGGTGCTGGAGAGGGTGGGAGAGGAGGAGCTGAGGCGGCTGAGGGAAGGAGTGAAGGCAGTGAGGAGGCATTTTGTGCTCAACAATCCGGTCAAGAGGCTTGATGCGTTCAATATGATACTGCACTCGGTGTGGCTCAGGAGGCTCAACGTTAAGCTCGATTAATGTAGTCCGTTCGTGGTATCAGCTGGTACAAGGAGAAAACCTTCCGTTTTTTGTGGGTTGTTTTATTTTGATGAGAAATAGTCGCCTTGTAGTCCTCTCTCCCCGCTTTTTCCTTTCTTCTCATCTTAATCTTGATGTCGGCGTTTGCACATAATTATGAAGCTAATATATCATTCGAGGAATCGTAATTTTATGCCCCTGGGAATGTGGCTGTGGCACATCATTGTCTCCCAGTATGGTCTTTACCTTTTGTAATGATTCTATGGGACATTTTCAAAACGGGTTCAGACACGAAGCTGTTCATCCTAAAAGCAACGAGTACGCAAAGAAGAAACCTTGCTCCTTGGTAGCTTCAGTACGATTTAATTGCTAGCTTGAGTCAAGAAAACAGAGAACTCTATAATAGTAGCTCAAGCTCAATTCAGACTATGTTTCCACACAGAATCATGACGGAGCTGACACCAAACACATCTCAAATTTACCTGAATACTGAAAAACTCAAAGCCCGGTCATTAGTAAACATCATAATGTAAACATCATGACGAAAGCCTAGTTCCCCAATCCCACTGAACTGTAAAGAATACCTTTTCCTTCTATCATAAATTCAGCACCTTGTTAAGAGGCTAACAAAGTTCAAGAAACACAGGCAAGAGATGTTAGACATGTAGAAGGATGATCACATAACAGAGTAGATCCTGGGAATGTACCCATAGGAGAATAAATAAACAGAATTCTTATTGATCTATATGTTTGAATTAAATAATTATCCTACAAATTCTATCACTAAAAAAAAACAAAAAAAAAAACATTTCCACTCCTTCAAAGTTAGTTAAGGTGCAGATGAAATGCAGCCCCCATCCCTTCCTCTTCAGATTCATCACACTTCTCACTCCGCAAGCTCATCTTCTTGATGTTTTATGGCATCGATATACTGCTTTACTGCACCTCTGATGGCACTATCAAGAACCTAAAGAGGACGCCAAGCTCGTGTCATGAATGAACTACTGGTTGCCTGATAAACGACAGCAACTTAATTAAAAAAAAACCGCTGCATAAATCTTCCAGCTTTAAAAAGAAAAAGAAAAAAAGTGCACTCAGCAGTATTGTAATCAAGTGTATCCACCAGTTGATAAAGCAGTTAGATAACATTTATCTAGAACTTGCAATTAGGTTAAGCAATTCAAGAAGCTATTAAGAAGAATAACTTCTCAAGCAATTCAAGAACTACGTAACTGGACCCACAAGCACCAAATTTGTGACCCCTTACACGGATGTGAGAAATTAATAAATCTCAGACGTAGGCACCTTAGTCAAAGCAAATCAAGTTAGGGGATGAGAAGAGTACTCATTTCAAAGAAACAGACAGTGAGTTTCGTGAAACAGGGAGAACTAACTACTTACAGATACACAGGAATATAAACTAATGAGCATAACGTTAAGGGTGGCAAAAAGAATGTAGCAAACCTGGGCCCATGTTTTTCCACATCACCTCCTGTCCAGCCTGCATTGCCTGCAAAAATTGCAATACAGGAAGAAAATATGGCAACAGAAATAGGAAATGAATCTAGAAGCCCAAGAAAACAGGCTGATTCACAAGTAAATACCTGGTGGACTCGAGCTGAATCATTGATTGAATTGGCAGCTTGAAATTGTGCATAATTGAAATCCTAAAGAAGGGATTTTATAGGATCAGTCCTAAGCGCAGTTGTAATAGTGATAATCAATTCTATCACCACTAAATGTTTGTGTTTGTTAAGCCCTTGTTTCATTCTACAAATGGTAACTTTTGGTCACCATTAAATGAGAAAGTGATTCAACATTGACTCCTGAAATATTCTCAATAATCAAACTGTCATGAGGGATTATTTGGTTATGCAACACCAGATTCCCTAGCATATGTCCACATTGGATGGACATGATGCCATGAAAGCAACCATGAAGTAATATAATTATACAAAATTAGAATAATAAATCATCAGAATTTACCTGATTGTTTTGCTGGCTAGCCAAACCAGAAGCTTGATACTGTGATAACAATTTTCCGCATTAATAAATGAAGTGAGTTTTACATTACAACTGGACCGAGTAAAATGCCACTGACCGGCAAAGGCTGAAGGACCTGCACTGATGCCTGCTGCCTGAGCTGCACTTGAGATTGTGTTTGTTGTGTTTGAGACACTTGGGTAGACTGTATTGGTGATTGTGACTGGGCTTGAGATGGTGGCTGAAGATGTTGTGCAGCTAGTTTCATCTGTTGTTGCGATTTCTTCTGTTCTTCAAAACGTGTCAACTCCTCGGGTTTCTCCCACTATAAAAACAAGAAAATACATTTTCTCATATCTAGAGAGATACAAAGAATAATATGATGGACCAACAAGGCAACAAAAGTAATAAGAATGATCACCCTGCTTTCACGAGTAACACAGTTGTAGTAGTATTTATATCCATCAGGAGAGGTGTGCTCTGACCAGTCACAGGACATTGGAACTGCAGATTGAGTAGCTACTGGAGGCGGAGTTGTGGATACATTTGAAGACGTCACAGCAGTAGGTGTACTAACAGGATTGCTGGGAGCTGATTGAGATACAGCTGCACTCCATGGAGACTGTAGAATGCAATTAACAAAATTCTGTATCAGTCAAAAAGAGTGCAACATGAAAAGTGACGATATAGGTAGCTTCATGGTTTTTCCAGAAACAGTGGCATAATGATAGGAAAAGCATGTTCAAGCAAATGTGATGATTAAAACACACTGCATAGAATTTTTTACTAAGATATCAGTGAAAAGCCCAAGTCTAGCGCACACCCGCCCCCACCCCCCGCCCCCCCCAAAAAAAAAAACTAAGGATGACCTGCTGTTTCGTAGTCTGAGAATTTTGCTGCTGACTTGCACCTGAGGGCTGTATCATCTGCAGCTGTTGCTGAAGCTGGGAAATTGCCTGTTGTGATGATTGAAAACTTAATTGTAAAGCTTGTGCCTGTTGTTGCAGAAGCGCCTGTGTGAGTTGTGATGGCAATTGTTGGACAGGCTGCTGAAGCTGTTGCTGAGAGATGGTAGATGCAGGCATCTGCTGTTGGCTAGAAGCAGCAGCCATACCTGGCTGCTGTAGATTTAATGGAATCTGCAGACCATTGGCAGTGGCAGTCTGCGGGAATAAAGCTTGTGAAGCAGGCAGTTGTGCACCCAAATTAAGTAACTGCTGGGAAGGCAGGTCCTGGCTAATGGAGGGAAACCCCATAGTTTGAGGGATTTGAGCCTTGCCAAGCTGCTGTATCGGCATCTGCAAGTTTATATCAGGGAATGAGAAGCCAAGTTTCTTACATATTAAAATGCATTGGCCTGTAAAGGAGATTGTGGGGCCCTCCTGTTTCCACTATGAAGTCCAAAACTTATGCACATGCCCGTCCAAACCAAGTGTTGAGTAAGGATGTGAAATTCCTAATTGATGCTGGATACCTCAGCATATGCCAAGAAGTACATGTCCAGTTAATTATTGGCTCAGATGACTTGGCAAAAGAGGAAGAGTAAATCATGTTTCATATGCACATTAAATTTTTGTATCTTTTTAATTTCCACCCATATAAATTTAACTTTTCCTGCAACAAAATATGCATATAATCACCATCTTTTTTGGATGTACATTTAGTTCTGTTCTTATTCCTTAAAATTTTACTTGCCCGCACATATTTCATATATCTGCTGTTGTGCATCTGAGTATCAGGTTTCGAACTTTTTGTGTGTCAACTTTTCCAACTGTTTATAATAAATAATTAATGAAGTGATAATTAATTTTTATGAATATAAGTAAACAACAGATCTATTAAAGATTTATGCAGTAAGACTAATAATTAATGAATAAAAAGCTTGTTCCACTGTGCTACACAAAAAGGTTCACATAATCAAAAAGAAACTGAGAGACTTACAGAAACTGAAGATGTTGTCAAGTCACCAAGTTTGGCAGCTAGATTACTGCCAAATCCCTGACCACTAGCTTGAGGAGATGGTTCCATTGACTCACGACTTGCTGGGTGCCAAGTATTAGGTCGCACTCCTCCACTCATTGGCTCAGCAAATTTGGGTGGTCCACCAATTGGCTCACTGATTGTAGGTACTGGCCTGCATAAATAGATTATGGAACAGACAAGAATAAGAAATTTGAACAATGAACAAAAGAAAGATACCTTTACATATATGGCAAAAATAATTCACGCTTCTCTTTTGAAAAGGCAAAGACAAACGAAAGAATTCAAAATTCTTGGATTAAGGCAATAAATGAGCCTCAAGACCATAGGCAAAAACCACACACACACACACACACGGAGAGAGAGAGAGAGAGAGAGAGAGAGAGAGACTACACTCAAATCGATCCGGAAGCAAACCTATCGCTTCCGGAGCCATCTGATACCACATCAATCCCAAAGTAATAAGGGCACTGGTTAACATGTTAACAGGAGCTGTTAAGTGGGGGAAAGGCATTAATGAGCCGCTCGTACACTCTCCCCCTTCCTCTATATTACAGCAGTGACATGTTTCAGAGAAGAAAAAAAAACACTTCATTAATTGTTGAGACAGCAGTGCTATGTTTGGAAAAAAAAAAAACACTTCATTAATTGTTGGGACCCATGTCTCTAATATTTTTGTAGTGTTTTTTTTTTTTTAATTGCCACAGACTGGGTGTTTATCCTTAAGCATTTATGTTTACTGACAAGGGCTTAGTGTTTATTCTCCAAGTATTTCTGTTTATCTCTAGAGGGAAGCGCAAGAAGGTACCTCACAAGTTTCTGCTTATCATGGCCTGTTTGTGTTTATTTTAGACTGCTTTATGTTTATTGCATCCAAACTTTATGTTTATCCTTCGTCCTTATTGTTTATCATAAGCAAGCCCTGACTTGACCAAAGGTGAGGGGGTCGAGTTACTGTTTGTTTCTACCATGTTTCTATTTATCGGCACAGACTAGATGTTGATCCTAAAAGATTTGTATTTATCCTAAAGGGGTTAGTATTTTATTCTTTAGATGTTTCAGTTTATTTCTGCACGTGCAGGTTTCTGTTTATCCACGACCAGTTTGTATTTACTCTTAGAAATTAATGAAGGGGATCCCAACAATTAATGAAGCGGCCAGTCTGCAAGAGTGAGCGGAGATCATACACCCTTTTACCCTCTCTCTCCATTATAGCAGCACCACATTTACAAGAAAACACTCCCCTGCAGCACGTGCCATCCCATTAATGCTCTCTTTTTCCCTTTTTCCTTGGCAGCTTCCATTAATCTGTTAACCGGGGCCCTTGTTACTTTGGGATTCGTCCAAGATCGACAGCTCTAGAAGCAATAAGATCTGCTTCCAAATCCATTCAAATAGTCTCTCTCTCTCTCTCTCTCTTCTCTACCCCCCTTTCTCTCTATCTATCTATCTACCTATATGTAGATATAGATATCGATATAGATATAGATATAGATATAGATATGAATGGTTGCTAATATCTAGATAAGCCTATATTATGAAACTTGTATTTAGATTCACCTAGTGTACCAAACTGAGGTAAATAAATTTCAAAAAACTAAATCCCAAACAATGACAACTTTGGTTAATATTGTGTTAGATGTCCTTCAAATCCTAAGACAAGATGGATATCCTACAAAAACTTAAGTGTACCAAATGAGCCCGTCCTCATGCAAAAAATAAATAAGTTCATCCCTCTCCTTTCCTTGTTCTTGACCATTGACATTACCAAAGGTTGATATATGACTTCAGCATGACTCCATTATAAGGCAATAATGGTATCTTGAATAAGCTTATGGGATGATTATGCTTCATTTCATATGGCATCTCCCATGATCCTTCGTTCCTTGCTCTGAAATTTTGGTTGAAATTAAAATATTTTAGCCTAAATAGATCAATCTCCACTAGAACCAAAACAACATTATTTGGTGTTAAGTCATGTATCCTTGACACATCGGTCCTTGCTTTGAAATTTTGGTTGACATTAAAACACTTTAGCCTAAACAGATCAGTCTATATTAGAACCAACTACAACATTATTTGTTGTTAGCCATGTTTCAATTGCTATTAGGTCTATTGGTCTCATCTTCAATCTAAAGTGGAAGCTTATTTATTGGGGACATATTGAACATCTAGAAATCCCATTGTATGATGAGTATGGATGCCATTCTATGAATTTTTAACTCATCTTTGGAAGAAGTTTTTAAAATCAGCAGTGCTTAAACTATCTTCAATTTAATGAAATCCTCACTTTTTCATGTTATTGTTCTACTTTCGAAAAGAAATATGAATCAAGGATTTCTAGAGTCTTAACATGAACAAACATACTTTGGTGTATAAGCTAGCTAAATCAACAGATGTAGTAGTTTTTGTAGTAATTGCATACATTTTTAATTCATATATATGGAACAGTAAGAACTGATACATGCTTTACAAATAACTTATCATTTGTGTTTGTTGCAGTTTTAGAGATTGCCAAATCAGGGTCATTCCTTTGCAGTAATTATACTTCTTAGTTGATTTATAGTCCTTAGTTGAATTAACGCTTCAAATAAAAACACACTGTTTTAACCATTAATGGGCAAAAATTATTATGCCTGACTCAAACAGCTAACATGTCACACCACTTAATGGTGATATGTTGTCAATTTCACATTAAAATTTTTATTATTTTCTATTATTTCTCTTTTTTTCTTACATTTTTACTTAAGACTTATCATTTTATTATCTCATAGCAAAGCTGTTAAATGTATGTCCTAGAAGCCAATATGACTGATACATTGTAATATATCTAGGGTACAAATTTATACTTAATATATTGATATGATCAATAAAAGAGGTAAGTTTTTTTTCATTCAAGTGTAATATGTCCTTGAATCGTCTATGTAATTAGCTTCGATACATATTCTCAAAGTGTTGAGAATTGAGACATGTATTTCATTCCTAAATGCTCCCGATCATAAGATCATCATGAGAACGATGATGGATCCGGACAAACTGGCGCACAAATCACTTTTTTTGAAAAAGATGGATCTCTAGTCTACTGTGTAGAGACACAGAGCGACAAGTGCGGATGGTTGTTAGAGAACAACTAACACTGAGCGTGACCATACGAGAGATCACTTGGATTTCTATTCGATCATCAGTGATTATCTCGATGCTATAGTTGTGTGACTGGTCCTTTGACTTGAGATGGTACTGCTACTCGCAGTGAGGCTGCTGGAGTTTGATTAACACATAAACATGGGTCTCAATGAGCCCTTGTAGTGGATGTTGGCGACAGTTAGTCCACTGTAGGAGCGGGATGCACATCAAAATAGGATCTATCGACCTTGATAGAGAGAAGTAGTCCTATGAGATTTGAGAGGCTAAGTCCAAAAGTCTGTGGCCACAGCAGTGTGATTGATAGAAAAGAATTTCTATAGAAGTCACAACTAGACTTGAGCTAATCAATCTATCATATGATTGATGTTGAGGTTTGACGATTTATCCATGATCTATCATCTAGTCGGGACTCACAATAGAGGGACTAAATCACATGTTAACTACACCTAGAGGTTCATTTCAGTTCTACTAAATTGCCACTACATACTGCTAGGTGTCACTGGTGGATTGTGAGAGCTCACCAGGGTTGTTCCAGATCAACAATCCTTGTTGAGTTAGAGTAGAATTATTCCGATTCATTGAAAAGAGTTTCAATGATACGATGATAAAGATCATTGTATGTCTCACTAATAGATAGAATTGAATCTATGAGGTCACGTAACAAAGAGATTAGGCCTGAAATAAGTAATTGAGCTTATGAAGTATCCATTGAGTTTAGAAAAACCTATTAGGTTCATGGTAACCTTGCTAGCACATGATTGGACCCAATTTCTCTTTCCATTAGGATTACTTATTTGATAAGCTAATTCTAACTTAATTACCTGTTAATTACCTACATGAATAAGATTCATGAGACTCCAATTATTGGGTGTCTAAGGTTATGAATCACATAAATTAAGGGTGCAAGTCTCTTATGAATCTCCTTGATAGTTATTATGGGACGCCACTTTGATTTGATCAATTTGTGCGTGTCCATTAATTAGAAAGCCTTTGATTTTCATATAGGATGTCTCTTGGGTGCAAAAGATGTCTAATTATGGATGCAAGGGCTCCAATAGTTGGCACCTAATGGGCTTTCTAATGTAAGTTGGATAACTTAAGTTAATAGGAATCTTAATGCAAGTAGGACTTGTATTATGAGATTGAATAGGATTCAATCCTTATGCCTATTTAAAGGAACCTCCTCTTAGATCCCTAGAGCATCAAAACCAGCAGCCTCTCACACCCAAAGGTTCTCCCCACGCCCTCTCTTCCTCTCCCTTTCTCTTCTCTTGGGTGTTCTATACACTCCTTCCTTGGGACGCACGTCCCAAGGAGTTCCATGCCCAAAGGAGTTTGGGTGTCTCTTTCTTGCGATTTCTAGCATCTGATAGCAGCACATAGCAAGGAGAAACTCTAGAAAAGTAGAGAAAAAGAAGATCAAAAAAAAAGATCAAGTATTGATCGTGATCCAAACTTCGTTCAGATTCAGCAGGCTAAATTTTGGAGAATCAAAATTCCAATTACAGAGCGCTATTCCAGACTTATCCCGAGTGGATACTCATAGAGGCTGGACACTTGTGCGGCTAACAGAGAGCTTCATCTCTTTCAGATCCAGTTTTGAAGAAAAAGATTGTGAAACAGGTATGTAATTTGATCACAATCTGAATTTCAGCACATATCAATTTCAACATATGAAATAGATCCATGTGGTTTTATATTTTTATGTATGCAAAATTCAGATTAAAAGTATTTTAATCTTATTCTCCACTGCGGTGTTTAGAAAATAAAAGTTTTGAAACACATGCATGCACCAAACCCAAAATTCCAACAGTGATATTAAAGCCACGGATTTTCATATGCTGAATTTTGACATACATGTTTTTAAAAAAGTTTCAATCAATTTTTTCCTTGATACATAAGATATATGGATGGATTTTCAAATCTGAAATTTGATTTTGGATTTAATTTTAGAACATATAGTTGATATGTTATAGCATGCATAGATCTGAATTTTGATTTAGAAAGAGTTCTAGTCCATGTTCATGTAATACATATATGCATGCATAAAATCTGAAATTTTTATATGATCTAAATTTTGATGTATATATATGATATATGATGGCATTTTTAGATCACAAATTTATTTTTAATCTGATCCATGATTAGTATATGAGATATATGACATTATGCTAAGATCTGAAATTTTGTTTAGATCTGATTTTACATGCATATATATATGATATATATTTGTATGCTAAAATCTGAAAATTATTTTCATGTTCTAAAACTTACTTTCATGCAATGAATTTAAATTTGAAATATGATTTTAGAATCTGAAATTTGTGTTTGTGCATGAGAATTTTTGTCATGGAAAAATCATAAATTAGGTCATGTAATAGGATTGCATTTAATGTTTTTGATTTGAGTCATATGGGTCTAATTCGATTAAGTAATTGATCAAACCAAGTCAAGTGTTGATAAGAGTCAGATCAATTAAGTTAATGATCATACAATTATTGTTGATCAAATCGATTGAATCCCATATGTAGAATCGATCAACCTAAGGACCTAATTTGGCTCGTTGGTTTGAGCCTGATTTGCTTGAGCTAACCAATTATGTTCAATCGACCTATTGGTGTTTAAGGCAAATTAATGAGATGTGATTATTTAATTGGTTCCTTTAGCCGACCTGACCAATTTATTGGTGTCTTAGGAAAACAACAGGGGGACCCCACCGATCTCCACTTACCTGGCCAATTTGAAAGATTGGGACTTGAATTAGATTGCTTAGCAATCTGATTTAGCCCATGCCACTTAGATCGGTTATACGATGACTGATTAGATGAGATCTAAACCCAAACCTCTCCACAAATATTAAATCCGTAAGTTTCCACCATTGTAGATGTGCGGATGTGTTACCAGCATTGATTGTTCTCGACTGGTCACAATGGTTCAGTGCATCGGAAACACGCAACCACTCTATTAGCAAAGAGTTGCTCTAAGGTAGGGATAAGGTTGGACCCAATAACTGTTAGGTGAGGGACCCAATGACGGCCTTGCACCTGCTTGCGAACAGTGGGTCGGGCTTAACTAAGAAGTGTGGGCAATAACTGTTAGATGAGCCCACATGACTTAGAGACCAAATGGCTGCAACATGCTTAGTGAAGCATCTGGACAAAGAGTCGCCTACAAATCGGTGTGCATGTTATCAATAACTGTTAGGTGAGATGCATGTCATCGGTGAGACCGCAGCACCCACTAAGAATCTTTTATCGCGTTAGGATTTTCATTTTCTTCCAAGGGAGTAGAAGGACCGAAAAATTAGTGTGAGTCATTATTTGCATCTTAAAGTCCCTATAAGCAAATTAAAATATTAAGTACAAAAATCTAACTTGAATCTCTACTCTTATAGTTAAATCATCATGTCAGCCTCAAACCCTCTATCTCGCATCCTTGAAATCAATCGTTTGACTGGTAATAATTACAAAGGCTAGCTCAGAAACCTCAGGATTGTCCTGACCTCAGAAAAATTAAGCCATGTGCTTGATCAAGATCCCGTTGTGTTACCAAACCATCCTACTGCTGAGCAGAGAGTTGCTTTCGAGAAGTGGACAGATGAAGACAATCGGACCAAGTGTTATGTACTGACGTCCATGTCAAACGAGTTGCAAAGCCAGCACGAGCATATGCCCACTGTCCGGACTATGATCACTCACCTGCAAGAATTGTATGATGAGTAAAGCCATACTACATGTTTCAAAGTGTCCAAAAGACTCTTTAACCTGAAGATGCGCGATGAGCAGTCTGTCCATGAGTACCGTATAACAGTGATCAAGAACATTGAGGAGCTTGGAAAGCTCGGGCTAGAAATACAAAAGGAATTGCAGATGGATCTGATCTTTCAATCCCTTACTGGTTCAAATAGTCAATTCATCATGAATTTTTATATGAACAAACTTGACTGCACTATTCTCAAACTAGTCAACATGTTGGTCACTACGGAGGATACCTTGAAGAGTTCAAGGGACATTGTTCTCGCTGTGGAGCGGACTTCTTCTTTCAAAAGAAAGTCTGTTGAAAGGAAGAAAGCTAAATCCGCAAAGAAACAGAAGAGAGAGAACAAGCCAAAGAAGGATGGTCCTAAGACGGTTGAAGCAAAGAGAAAGTGTTTCCATTGTCATGCTGAAGGCCACTGGAGGAGGAATTATCCGAAATACCTGGAGAGCCTAAAGATCAAAAAGGATGACAAACCTTCTGAAGGTATGCTCATAATTGAATTTAACCTTACGGTTTCTTCTACTTTTAGTTGGGTATTAGACTCTGACTCGAGTGCTCATATATGTACCTCAATGCAAGGTCTGATAGAAAGTAGAAGGTTAAGAGAAGATAACATGATCCTTCGGATCGGCAATGGAACAAAGATTGCTGCAGAGACCGTTGGCACTTACCCTCTTCGATCACCGTCTGGCGTTAGATTAGATTTGAAAGACTGTTATTATGTTTCTGTAGCTAATCAGAATTTAATTTCCATGTCTGTGCTAGCACAGGAAGGTTTTGAAATTTGTTTCAATAAAGATTTTTGTTCCATTTATTTACGAAATAAATTGATTGCACGGGGTATTTTAATTGACAGTCTTTATCACTTGCATGTTGATGCGAATGTGAGCCTAAACGAGCAAATAGTGAGTGCCGTAAGCCAAAAGAGACCCAGAGATGAAATTAACTAGAAGTACTTGTGGCACTATAGACTAGGCCATATTGGAGAAGACAAGATAAACAGACTGGAGAAAGATGGAATCCTTGGCTCTCTTATCCCAAAGCCGTATCCAGCTTGCGAATCCTGCCTTCGAGGAAAGATGGCCAAGTTGCCCATTGTAAGACATGGGAAAAGGGCTACAGAGCTACTTGCCCTGGTACACGCCGACGTGTGTGAGCCATTTGATGTGCAGGCCAGGAATGGTTACACCTACTTCATTACCTTTATCGATGATTTGTCTAGGTACGGATGTGTTTCTAATGAAACACATGTTTGAGGCCTTTGAAAAGTTCAAAGAATTCAGACATGAAATAGAGAAGCAGACGAATAAACCCATTAAGGTTCTTCGATCTGATCGAGGTAAATATTTTAGTCGGAATTTTCTGGAATATCTTAAGGACAACGGCATAGTCTCTCAGTGGACCCCTCCTGGAACACCTCAACTTAACGGGATATCCGAAAGGAGGAACAGGATCCTGTTGGATATGATCAGGTCCATGATGAGCTTCACCGATCTACCTTTATTTTTTTGGAGACATGCCTTGTTAACTGCCATTCACTTGTTGAATAAGGTTCCTTCAAAGTCTGTTCCTACTACACCGTATGAGATATGGTTCGGTAAGAAGTCGAGTCTAGATTATCTTAAGACTTGGGGATGTCCGATCTATGTCAAAAGACGGAGAAAAAATTGAAGGATAAATCTATTATAGCTCGCTTTATAGGATACCCAAAAGAATCCATGGGATACTACTACTTTCCACAAGATCACAATGTGATTGTGAGTTGTGTTCCTAAAAAAACAGTTTATCCAAGATGACGGTAGTGGGAGGTTAGTGGAACTCGAAGAGAAGGTCTCTGAAGAGTCTAAAGCTATAGATCCTCAGAAATTCGTAGTCCATGAGCTAGTAGTTGATGTTCCTCTACCACCTCGTAGATCTAGCAGGATCTCCCGACCTCCTGAAAAGTACATAGGTATATTTACGGAGGAAGTAAAAAAAATATTCTTTATGGGAGATAGGGGTCATGGTGATGATCCCAATACTTTTGACGAAGCGATGTCTGACATCGATTCTGAGAAATGATTAGATACTATGAAGTCAAAAATTGACTCGATGCACTCGAACCAAATCTGGAGTTTAGTGGATCCACCTGAAGGTATTGTACCTATTGGATGACATTCTCCTTATTGGGAATGATATTCCCATGCTGACCACGATCAAAAGATGGTTGTCCAAAAAATTCTCCATGAAAGACCTAGGAGAAGCATCCTATATTCTCGGAATAAGTCTATAAAGATAGATCTAAACGGATGCTTGGCCTATCACAAAAACTGTACATAGAGAAGGTGCTGAAGAAGTTCAGCATGAAAAACTTCAAGAGAAATCTTTTATCTCTTAAGCATGGTATTCGTCTCTCCAAGACAATGTGTCCGACTACATCTGAGGAGATTCAGTGCATAAATAGGATTCCTTATGCTTCGACAATAGGAAGCCTCATGTATGTCATGCTATGTACTCGACCTGATATTACCCTTGCCGTGAGTGTCACGAGCAGGTATCAATCGAATCCAGATGAGGAATACTGGATAGCTGTAAAGAACATCCTTAAGTACTTAAGGACTAAGGATCTGTTCTTGATCTTTGGAGGTAATTCTGACTTGCGATTCGAAGGTGTATTCTTGTTCGATATATTAGAAGAGTTCTGAATATACGATCAATGGAGGCTGAATATGCTGTAGATGTGTATGATGAATTCTGCCTCTAATATTAGTTGTAGAATTGAATGTCATGCCATGACACAGTATTACAAAGACAATAACACTATAGCCCTTGCTAAGGAGCCCAAGATCTCACCAGAAGTTCAAACACATAGAGCAGCAGTGTACGCGACTACCTCATATCGAGGTGCGAAGAGTAGACTCCGCGAATAACGTGACAGACCAACTGACTAAGCAGTTGAGCCAATCAAAAGATGAAAGTCCACCTTGAAAAGAAGGGACTTAGATTTGTGACCAATTGACTTTAATCCAAGTAAGAGATTGTTAGATGTATGTCCTACAAGCCAATATGGCTGACACATTGTAATATATCCAAGACACAAATTTGTACTTAATATATTGATATGATCAATAAAATGATAAATTTTTTTTTATTCAAATGTAATGTGTCCTTGAATCATCCATGAAATTAGCTTCGATATATATTCTCAAAGTATTGAGAATTAGAAACATGTATTTCATTCCTAAATACTCCCGATCATATGATCATCATGAGGACGATGATGGATCCGGACAGACTAGCGCACAAATTACTTCCTTCGAAAAAAATGGATCTCTAGTCTACTATGTAGAGACACAGGACGACAAGTGCGGGTGGTTGTTAGAGAACTAACACTGAACATGACCATACGAGAGATCACTTGGATTTCTATTCGATCGTCAGTGATTATCTCGATGCTATAGTTGTGTGACTGATCCTTTGACTTGAGATGGTACTGCTACTCGCAGTGAGGCTGCTGGAATTTGACTGATACATAAATATGGATCTCACTAAGCCCTTGTAGTGGATGTTGGCGACAGTTGGTCCACTGTAGAAGTGGGATGCGCATCAAGATAGGATCTATCGACCTTGATAGAGAAAAGTAGTCCTGTGGAATTTGAGAGATTAAGTCCAAAAGTCTGGCCACAGCAGTGTGATTGATGGAAAAGAATTTTCATAGAAGTCACAACTGAACTTGAGCTAATCAATCTATCATATGACTGATGTTGAGGTTTGACGATTTATCCATGATCTGCCATCTAGTCGGGATTCACGATAGAAGGACTAAATCACACGTTAACTACACCTAGAGGTCCATTTCAGTTCTACTGGATTGCCACTACATACTGCTAGATGTCATTGATAGATTGTGAGAGCTCACTAAGGTTGTTCCGGATCGACAATCATTATTGAGAGTGAAATTGTTCCGACCCATTGAAAAGAGTTTCAATGATACAATGATAGAGATCATTATATATCTCACTACCAGATAGAATTGAATCTATAAGGTCACACAACAAAAAGATTAGATCTGGAATAAGTAATTGAGCTTATGAAGTGTCAATTGAGTTTAAAAAAACCCATTGGGTTCATGGTAACCTTGTTAGCACATGATTGGATCCAATTTCTCTTTCCGTTAGGATTACTTATTTGATAAGCTAATTCTAACTTAATCACCTGCTAATTACTATGAGACTCGAATTGTTGGATGTCTAAGGTTATGGATCACATAAATTAAGGGTGCAAGTCCCTTATGAATCTCCTTGATAGTTATTATGGGGTGCTACTTTGATTTGATCAATTTGGACGTGTCCATTAATTAGAGGACCTTTGATTTTCATATGGGGTATCTCTTGGATGAAAAAGAGGGTGTCTAATTATGGGTGCAAGAGCTCCAATAATTGACGCCTAATGGGCTTCCTAATGTAAGTTGGATAATTTAAGTTAATAGAAATCCTAATGCAAATAGGACTTGTATTATGAGATTAAATAGGATTCAATCTTTATGCCTATTTAAAGGGACCTCCCCTAAGGTCCCTAGAGCATCAAAATCAGCAGCTCCTCACACCCAAAGGCTCTCCCCACGCCCTCTCTTCCTCTCCCTTTCTTTTCTCTTGGGTGTTCTATACACTCCTTCCTTGGGACGCGTGTCCCAAGGAGTTCCATGCCCAAAGAAGTTTGGGTGCCTCTTCCTTGCTGGTTTCTAGCATCTGATAGCAGCACATAGCAAGGAGAAACTCTAGAGAAAAGGAGAAAAAGAAGATCAAGGAGAAAGATCAAGTGTTGATTACGATCCAAACTTCGTTCAGATTCAGTAGGCTGAATTTTGAAGAATCAAAATTCAAATTATAGAGGGCTGTTCCAAGCTGATCCCGAGTGGATACTCGTAGAGGCCGAACACTTGTGCGGCTAACAGAGAGCCTCATCTCTTCCAGATTCAATTTTGAAGAAAAATATTGCGAAATAGGTATGTGATTTGATCACAATTTGAAATTCAGCATATATCAATTTTAGCATATGAAATAGATCCATATGGTTTTATATTTTTATGTGTGCAAAATTCAGATTAAAAATATTTTAATCTTATTCTCCACTGCGGTGTTTAGAAAATAAAAATTTTGAAATATATATGCATACACCAAACCCAAAATTCCAACAAAAGCTACTAAAATTAGGCTCAAACAAAATACTAATCGCAAAAATAATCAGCAAATCATTTTGTTTAACTTGTATTGCTTTTATTTTCTTTAATTTCTTCCTTCATCGCTGAGTTCTTCAATATTTTTATATTTTTCTGTAAATATTGTTGTACACATCTTTCTAATTAAAGACAACAAAGCCTGAGCCCAAGTTGACAAACCACCCAAAGAGTTCCGCTTTGGACTTGAACAAAAACTACAACCAAGTATCCAATCCTTGCTCCATGCATCTTCCCAAGTGCCTCAAGCAAGGATCACCAACTCGAAATCAGACCACACGCCGGCTGACCAACGATACAAGTCAGTACGCCTCTGTATTGGACCATACCAGACCCAAAATAACATGAAAACAAGAGATGAACTCGAAAGAAAAAGAGAGAAGGGGGGAGGGAGGGAAAGGCCAGTGGAGATGCCAGCGGTAGCCACTGAGGCCTCTCGGGATCACGGTCCTCCACCAGAGAAAATGAGAGCAGAGAGAAAGGGAGAAGGGAGAGAAGGGAGGGGAAGGTGGCGGGGAGATCGTCGGAGGGCCACCCGGTAGCCACTAGATGGTCGTCATGGCCATCGAATGGTCCAAAATAGCCTACAGCCGCCACATATTTGAAATAGAGGCGAAGCCCTTATTTTAAGTAAATTCGACAAACCCATTGCCAGCTTCACTGTATATCATGTTTTTTAAAATATACAACAAAACAGGGGTTTCGCCCCTATTTCAAACCCGCAACCGCTACTAGCTGTTTTGGGCTACCAGCGGCCTCCCCGCCACCTTCTCCTCCCTATTCTTCTCTTCTTTCCCCTCTTTCTATCTCTCTCTCTCTTCTCATATCTCGCAGAGGATCGCGAAAATTCGGAGACCTCAGCAGCCCTCTGACAGCCTCGAGAGGCCACCGTCGGCCTTTTGCTTTCCTTCTCTCCCCTCCTCTCTCTCTCGTACTCTCTTTTCTTCTCTCTCGCTCCATTTTCTCCGGAATTCCGAATCAAATGTCCGAACCACACTGATTAACCGTCAGTGCAGTTCGGCATACCCAAAACTGCTGGACCGTCTAGCTGTCCGGCCCCTAGTTCAAGGTGGTTCGGTGAACCTCAAGTTGAGGTGAGGTAAGCAAGCCTTAAGCCTTTTAAATAATTGTCTTTCAAAAAGTTTTAAGGGCATATATAAGGAATAAAAAGTACCACAATGGGCATGGCAAATAGTGTTTAGCATCAGAAGTATGAGCACCACAACAGTTCTCTAAGTCAAGAGCAAGTGCAGTGTGAACTTTGGTGAGCTCTCAAAATTTAGAATGGAGAAGTGACAGTGGACTAAAAAAATTATAAAAACTACTCAATGATTGTAATTTTAAGAATTGCATCATATAACGGCTGAAAGAATGATGAAGCAATAAATGGTGTAATTACAATTGGAAAAAGATTGACTTTGACAAAATGCAACAGAAAAGATCCAAAGGAAGATACTTGAATGAAAAGGGGCTTGATCACATTAGAAAGAGCGCACCAGCAGGGTCTGGAGCAGGTGCATGACACCTAGATGGAAAATTTTTGGCTACTAAAAGTCTTTCAAAGTCTGAAGCATTACTTGTATATCTTGCAACTTTTACTTCATTGGTTGAAGTTCATTTTTGTCACAGATAACTAAAGAGAAAGGAAGTAATGCTTTATGAGTATATTTTTTTAATATTCAGCTTTGCATACAAGCAAATGGATCACTTGTGAAACATGGCAATGAGAAAACAACTGGCACTGTAGGTTCTGATTTGGTCAGGTAAAGGTTTTACAAAATATAACAGGGGATCCAGGCCAATGCTTCCAACCACTGCTCGACATTTCTCAAAGGAGTAAATCTATAAATGGACAATTCACTGTTTCACCCTTCTTGGATGCCAAGAGACAATAGAGAAAAGCATACATATTGTGTGCAAAATAACATATCAAATTATGGTGTGAGAGAATATCAGAGCACAACATAAGCTATATGCAAGTTTTATAACATAATTATGTAGATCCCAAGAAAGATTTTATGTAATTCATCCTCTTGCATGTGGAGAACAATTCTAGTATACCAAAGATTGACACTTAACTGCAGATTCATTCTTGGTTCAAAGTACTAGTAGTGACACGTGTTATGCACATAACCGTTCAACAGAGAGTATTTGATGGTGGCTGCAATGCCATAAACCAGTAAAATGTCAGGAATCTTAAATTTCTTGTCACAATCTCTTTCTTTTAATATGTGTTTTACATAAGCTGTTAGCTACACCTCTATTTCAGAGCAGCAAGATAACTCTCTCTATTGTAAAATTATTATTTCTAGATGTAAGTTCACAGCTGAGAGCACTCCAGCTATTTATGTTGCCCCTTGTGTGTATCTCCTTCCAAAATTTGGTAGAGTCATGTCTAATTCAGCTGTAACAAAAGGAGAGTCAATGTATCCTTTTTAGATCAAAATATCTAAGGTTTCCAGGCTGCCCTTGGCATTGGTCAGATGAAGGTGAAGTCACACTCCAGAGTTGAAATTATAACAAAGAATTTAAATTAGCTTCTTTTTCTTGACATTTTTCCATATATAATTCATTATCCTCAACATTCATGGGGAAAAACTACGGGAAACCATGAAGCTTATGCCTTTTCTTTTATATAAAAAAATACAGATATATCAAACAATATCTGTCAACACTACCAAAAAAACACACCATCTCCCATGTCACATCATGAAGCTTTTGGTTATGCCCCCACCTTCTAATTCAGAGTTATAAAATGGAGCACATAAGTTTCAAAACATACCTGACCCCTATTGGTGCTTGCAGTTGAGGACCAAAACCAGGGCCACCAAATGCAGGACCACCCCTGAAATAGAAAACAAACAGGTGAATTTACAATAGTATTGTTAATAAATAAGAAAGAATATAATCTTGAAAGCATATGAGACCTTGACTCGCCAGGCCTAGGCCTTTTAGGATCAGCAAACCGAACAATCAATGGCTGATTGCAACCCTAGCAGAAAATGAAACAAATTTGGGCACTGTCCGTAAGCTCAAGAAATGTACCTTTTCATCATGGTATAAAAAGCTAGCTTACCCTCATCACGAAGGTTCCATTAAGGCCATTTATAGCTGCTGCTGCCATCTCTCGATTTGAGAATTTCACAAAGCCACATCCTTCATAAATTATTTAAATATAAAAATAAGAAGCAAGAAGTTACAAATATTTAAGAAAGCTTATATACTTATACTGTGAAAGGACGCACCACGGCTTTGCTTCCTATCATCTCTCATAATGTAGATATCTTCAACATGACCATATGGAGAAAATATCTGCCATCAAAATATAACACTTAAAGGATGTGACAAGAAGTAGAAAGCAACATTTCATGCTCAAATGTTTTATCAAGCATAGGATTTTCTGTATTGCCATATTTCGCAATTTGCTAAAGATGTCTAAATGACCTATTTTTGCATGGGAATAATATCAACCAAAAGAAGGAAATGCCAGTGGAAACCTTAGTGCCCGTATCACTTTATCGGGACCATGTGCATGCAGCATATGCATGTACAAAATACAGAAGAAGAGACTTAACTTTAGTCAAAATTTACTGGATTGCCCAATCCAATACAAAGAATTGCTACACTAAAAAATGTACATATGTTGAGCTACAATATCATCTTCCTCGTGAAAATGTTGTGCAAACAAAAGCTTACTTCCTCAATTTCCATTTCTGTGGCTTGCTTATTAAGTGATCCAACAAACAACTTGTGCTCAACTGCACCTGACATAGGGGAAGAGGTCAGACTAAAAAGCATAAACAATTCCAAATAGTGAATCGGAGCATGTGCTGATACAATATAACAGACAAGCAATATATTTCTGGAATGCTATCGGTCATCCAAACATGCATCACAAGAAAATATTTTTGTACAAGCAACATAAACATCTACATACATGTAAATTAAGTACAGTCAACAGCATTCACTGAATTATTGTCTCTAGATTCAGGCAATTGCGGATGATATAACTAATAAATATGTTCCTCCTCATGTCAACATATTTTATTGTTTAGGGGGGATCACACTTACTTGTTTTTTAGTACAAGTAGCTACAGGTTTTGCTATGACTTTTTACCATCATCCAACCATTACAAAAGCTCTTTCCTCTGTTCAATACATAATGACTGAGGCCAATTTGCTGTAAAATATGTTATAAAGTTCGCTATGTCATATTTGCCATATCTCGTATTGCATGCTTTCTGAGTCTAACTTTTAGGAGCCTATGTACTTTGACATCCACTTCCGTGTGTGTGTGCGCGCGTGTGTGTGAGAGAGAGAGAGAGAGGGAACAGTGATACCAGAATCTTATAACCAACTGGATTATCCCATTATTGACTAGTGGTGGGAAAAATATCGATAACCTTCTATTTGTCCTTGCAATAAGAGCTGTAATCTTATGACTTCTTTTACAGAAGTTTTTCATGGATGCAATTAAGCATTAAGTAAATCAAATCCATTGTGTTTGAAATGATCAGTAATGTCTCCCAAGAATAAGGATGCTTAACCTAGGGATTGAACCAGTAACAGGAAACCAGCACCATCAATAACTTGTAGCAATTTGTGACCACAAACCTATATGCTAACCTATAATTTGTGATGGCATCTCAAATGGTCAATCAGCAATTCCAAAGAATTCTACATATGAAGCATTTAACGTCTTGAAAGCTAAATTTAGATTTTTAGATGCCAGAGTTTATTTTCACATGAAAATATTTCTGATTTGAAAACTTAACCCTGCACAGCAATGAACCTCGACTTTCATGCAAAAATGACTTAAATTCATGACTAACTGAAAACTTTTTTCCATATGTTTAGCCACACAAACACAATCTTAAGCCAATAAGGACTGTAACTAGCTACTCTACAAGTTCTGATTTAGATTTATGATGACTAAATTTTAGTAGATAAACCTACAGCGACAATATATACAAAAGGACCACTGCATGCAGGCATATATTCAGAACATTGCACATACATTGAATAGAAAGCATGTAGATAGGGAGGGCAGTTGCACGTTAACATACTTAACAATCTTTCCTATCACCTAGACTTGATATATAAATAATATTTACAAGCTCAAAGAAGTGCAATAAAAAACTAACAGCTCAGGTAATTACCAAGGCGTTCCCGTTCCCCATCAGCATATCTTACTTGAATAGGACCTGATCCCTGACAAAAAAACAAAAAGATAAATCTCTCAGATGAAATATATTGCAGAGAGGGTACAGGACACAGAACAGATGCAAACCCACCCCAGGCAAAGTATACTGATTATGCAAAGCTTTGATGGCTCTGTCAGCCTCCTCTGAAGTTGCATATTTTACAAAACAACAACCTGCATATGTCAAGGTTCTGCATCTTGATCCACTGTGTCTTTGAAAATCTTTTGCAGTGATCATACAGCATGATTACAGTAAGTTTCTTTTACTTAAAATAAGAGTGAAGAACAATGAACAACTAGATAACGAACAAGATTGAAAGTTTATGAACAACACAATTTTTTTTCTAAAAAGTGTCAAAATGAATGCTATATTTTCAGTTTTGATTATACTATCGAAGTTAAGCACCTCATTCTCAGAAACCAAGAACCTTGTAACACATCACAGCTAACTGGACTTAAGTCCACTAATAAGCACCCTCCACCTCAGTGCATGTGATGGGAGGCAAATCTGGGTAGATGGTTCAAACCAAGAAGGGGGCGCACCTACCATTTATCTCAAAAATTATCAGGATGTTATGCTTAGAGGAACATGCATGTGGATGCTCATACATAGATACCAGAAATGCACATCTAATTCAGAACTCTGCCAACAGATTCCTTATGTTGTACAATTTAAATCCATATCAACATTCATTCTGTTGTTTCATAAGTTAAACAAATAGAAATCTGCCCTTTTAAACCCATAAATGATGGAGCTTGGAATTTGTGTTAGAAACTTTGACACATGTCTTAGAATGTGTATCATTCTAGATTTTATATGGCCTGCCATGCATTGTGCTTCCCAGGTCATCAATGCCATCCATTAAATGTCTACTTCATCACTACCTTATAAGGTGCAAGTCACAATCATGATCGATTTTGTATTCTCAATTTCAATGGACCACCTTATCTTTTCCACTAACAAGATCAGTAACTTATTGGAACATGTTCAACCAATAACATTAATTCAGTGACTTAGATAAGACAATTTTTTTATCAGGGTAGAAACTTCCATGTTCCATTGTATAAGCAAAAGACATTAGACAATCCTCTGACAATGTCTGAGAGGATTGTCAGATCAACAGTCCATCTGGTGTCATTGGATCCTATACACCCGTCTGCATTTATGTCTCACAGATAATTTTACCAATTAAACATTTTATTATGAAGAAAAATTGAAAAACAATTATCTAATAGTAAACTATATATTATCTGTATTAAATATTTCACATATCAATACCTATGAATGCAAAAAATGTTGTTAATTGTAGTGCTTATCAGGCAATAAAATATAGCATTTATAAAAATTTTTTAGATGCTTGCTAAGATCTTTTACCACAACAAAAAAATATGTTGTTATAACAAACCATGTAGAATCAGCAATATATAGGACCACACAAAAGGTGTCGGTGGAGAAGGATTGCTTATTCAATTCCATCCCTAAAAGAAAATGCCCTAAGCACCCTCACTCATTGCAATTTCTCCTGGATTCCCAAAGTAACAGCAAGACAAAACATTCCAAGAAATGCTAGATTCGTGTTCCCATAATCAACTAAAATGTAATTTATTCTTGTGGTTACATGTATGAGGATATGAACTATTATGCATATATATTACATGTACAAGTTACGTTTTCCAAAAGAATCAATAAAATTCCGGAACATTAGACATTTTCATGATGCATAGTATGTTAAAAATGAAAATTTTGGAACTTAGAATATTCAATCAAAAAAGCATGTAATACTATTGACCCAAAAAAAGAAAAAGAAAAGGTAAGCGACATCTCCTGAGTCTTCTCATTGTCGCACAAACATTCAAAATTGGAAGAAAAAGATATAGTGACTAAAATTAGATGCCTTACTAAGTTTCAGTTAATATGTCAGCCTACCACAAATATAGATAAATCCTGTCTATTCCAGTCATATCTCATCTTACCATAGATGCACTCGCCTCTCCTATATTCAGATCAAAGTGGGTTGATATCCCATATAACCATAAGTTTATATGCCTCGCTATCCTGAACAAGTTAGGTTAACATCTCTTATTAACGAAAATATAGAAGGCTCACATCTATCACAACCAATTTTTTGCCTTATCACAAAAATAAATGCCTCTCTATTCCATCCAAATTGGTGATGTAGCGATCCATAAAGATCAGATAATGTTCCAAGTTTCGTTATTTATCTTCTCTTCCTTGATTTTTTCTCGTAGGGTAAGCAGAAAGATATGAAAAAACTGTAAGACAAGGAAAAAAAGAGTGTATTTTGAAACAATTCATATATACATAGAAGTAAATAAGTGATTCTAAATATGACAATTCTTGATGACATCACAGTCATCTATCAAATTTTTTTTATTTTACTTTTTTTCTATTTTATTCAATTTTCCATTTTCATTCTTGTTTTGCATTTATGTTTATGTTTTATTTTTCTGCAATTTTTTGTCTTTATGCTAAGTTGCTTTTGTTCTCTATTTCCTATTCAATTTTATATTTTAATCATTTCCTCTGACTGTATTACAGATATCAGCTTAGTAACACATAAAATACAAAGTTCTCTTTGACCATGTACAAGTTTTTATGCCATACATGTGCCATAATAGAAATCCTTGAGATAAACATCAGTGTTATCGAATATCAACTTGCAAAATAACTAGAGATTATGAATGGAATGCAAACTTGGCCAAAAATGAAAAAAGCACTAATAAACAGAATTTATGATATAAAACCAGAAGAAAAATGTCACTTTGGGGGAAGGATGAGAAAATGCACCAATGTAATCCAGAAATCAACTTAATATTTTGATAATATGTGAGGTTTGATAGAAAAAAACTCCAATGTTTGTGTGTGTGTGTGTATACATGCATGCATGCTCCATTGATCTAGCAATCTACACATAGAAAGGCATAAAGACACACTAAATGTTTTCCCAAAAACAAAGACAAAGTAAATGATGTATTGGAGGCAGTGAAAGTTTATAACAAGTAATGGCATTACCAGTGATGCCCAACATAAAGCCAAATAATTTTAAATCAGTTCCTGTCTATGTCTTGGACCATTCTGATGATCCAAAACAAATTGTTCTCGAATACAACGAGACTAAGATCTTATTAGGCATGAATTAACTATAACAATAAAGCAATAGAAAATCTGAATAATATGGCAATGCATCATCATTTCTTATAATGTGAGTCCAAAAATATAGTATTATCTCAAGCCACAGTTCGAATTGCCAATAACTTGAAGTTGTACAAAATTTCATTTCTTAAAATTCCAGGCATACAATGTCCAAGATATTGGCCTCCTGAACCTTCAACGGACAATGCAATGCGTCCATTAGCAAAATTGCACCAGATCGCAGGGATAAAAATGAAACAAACAGGAAATAAGCAACTCGATTGCCAGTAGAACAAATATAGGTGCGGGAACAATGAGGATAACATAGAAGGCCTTTGATAAACACTTGAGAGGTTTCTTTTCTCAAAGCATATCCAGATAAATTTTAATAAATTGGAGAAACTGAAGATCACATTCCTGCCCACGAATCATGAATACAACTTGTGAACTGGAAGCTGGACAACTTGACAGGAGCTGGCAAAGTATAAAATATGATTACCAATAGTCTAGAAAAGCTATCAAATCAACGAGCAGTTAAGCTCTCCTGTATGCTTATGAATTGTTGCTGTCGCAATTTTAATGCATTGTAAAATTATTCACAAGTATATTTAATATTCATTATGGGACTGACTGACAGGAAATTATGTGAGAAAATAAAGCATTTTATATGCTGGTGTAGCAACAAATAAACTGTAGTAACCCTGGAACGATGAACAACCTATGAAGCAAAGGTCACACTATCCATGTCCCATAGTAGAATCTGTGCAGGATCTCATTCTAAATCTCCCAATCAAAAAAGTCTCAAAAACAAGAGACAACAAAACTAACTAACAAGAGTGTCATATGGAATTTGCATGAGCAAGCAATCATTCACAATACATTGATAGCCAACTTAAAGTTGGCATATAATGCAATGTATGTCATCTCCATGGTCAAGCATTTGACACAATATCACAAATGCATGCTATGGCAGACCAATTTTCAGGTAGCAACATTATTTGCAATTATTAATGAAAAGGAAGAACTAGTTTAAGCTCAACTCATCTGTTCATATGTAAAGCATTTTATTTAATTTAGCAATTTGGAATTGTGGACAATGACCTTGCAGATTTACTCAAAAATAGAGGGGGCGGGGAATGGGGTGGGCCAGAGATAGAGAGAGAGGAAGAATAAAGAGAGGAAAATACTGGAATTTGACCCACAGGGATGCGCAAACACCTATATCATCATTTGCAACACACGATACTCATGAATCAAAACCATCAATTTCACAGAAAAAGTAATCAAAACAAAACCAGAAACATCCCTCTGCACAATATAGACAGCATTCTATGAGTAAAAGGCAGCTTTAGCAGGACTGGCTCTTTTTATAAGATGATTGCATCAAGCAAATCCAGCACCATGTGTCATCTTTCATCAAAATGCCAACATAAGACATATTAATCATCAAATATCATATATCCTTACCCATCACTTTCCACAATCCACATAATGAAGGAAATTATGACGAAATATGCATAACTGTGACTCTCAAGTGAACATCGCATAGAAATACAATCCATCCATGCCCAACAAAGATATTAGAAGCACATATAATCACCATTGATCTGTCTCCAACTAAAGTTGTGAATGCAATGCACATAAAGCAACAACCATCCATGCAAACTCCAGAAAGAAAATATCACATGCACAACAAACCACATTAATCTATTTCATTTTCCAAGATGTGTTATCCACAAGACATGCCTAACAGGGAAAAAAATGGACGAAACCATCGTACTTTGAAATGTTAATACAAAAGATACTTGATGTCCTCAGTTTATCTTAATTTCATCAACATAAGAGAAGAGCCTAATAGGTGGAGACAAAAACAACCATATCCATAATCATAATTAATCAACTCAATGATAGTTTAATGACCTCAAACCATCCAACAATATTATCTGGGTGTAGAAATTCCATTTCAAAGACATGAATTGAAACCCTGGTAACCTCGATGATGAGAAATATACTGGTCATTGAGATCTTCCACACTCTGGCTATGGTGGTTAACATCCCACTCAGAAACATCCATGGCATTCCGCTTTCACTTGCAGTACAACAATTTCACAGGACTAAATACCATGCTATTACTACAAAATTTTGAGGACTTAATTATTGTTCAGAGACTCTCTTTGGTAACGCTGTCAAAAATTCGAAGATGCACTAAGTGGCACTGGAGAAAGATTATTTTGCATTCCAGAATTTCGCTGCTATTTGCAAATGACTTTTATCATTTCTGTAGTCTTGAGTTCTTCAGAATGCATAGAAAGGACAAAGTAGGAAGGTTGCCAACCAAAAACCAACATGATTTCGACAATGGTCCAAAAAACTGAGGAAAAATGACCTTATTGCTCCTGTTAGCCCCTCAGAGGACCTGAAAAAGACACAAGTACCAACATATTAAATCAAAAGAAGCATTAGAACATACCTTGTTGTTGACCAGTTCTCTTGTCCTTGATCAAAGCCACTTCAATAACATCTCCATGCTCCTCAAATACAGGTCGGATCTGAAGCAAAATAAAGAAGCATAGTATTATATCATCAATAACAATATTAAATGAGGGACATTACATATATATATAAAGAAGAAGAACCCAGTTGAGACAAGCATGTGCATCAGTGCTCAAGCAAGCTAAAGCACTGGCAAGACACCTTAAAATAACGTGAGTGAAGTGACCTTAACAAGCATCGCATAGGTGAGCACCTTAGTCAAGGTGAAAGGCGCTGCAGCATTCACCTCAGTGGAACATTCTTCTTTGAAACTTCTTAGATATCCCTTTTTGAATTAAGCTTCTTAAAATTTTAAATGGAATGCAATTCTATCCTGCTTCATTTCATTACGAAAGATCTCAAACAATTGAAAATAACAGCCCAAGTCCACTCCCAGTGTTTATTATCCAGGTACGAGTTTTGATGCCAAATGAGGTCTTTATGTAAATATGCATGGATGAGGGAAAAATCAACTTGCCTAATCAAGAAGGAGAAAAGGTGTGCTGCCTCCACCACCGCCTTGCTTCTTTATTTTTTTTTCCTTCTCCTTTCCCTTTTTTTTCTTTTTTGTTTTTCAATATCTGGTTTCTCCATGCATTTTTCAGATTCACAGATTCTTTTTTCTTTAATTTGTTTCTTCTGTTCCTCTAATTCTAGTTCTAAGTTTTGCAACTAAATCCTTTCTTTTACTGCAGTTATCCATGCAGTTGTATCAGTTTTATTGTTACACTTATGAGTAGTCTATTTTATGGTTTCATAGAAATTTGTGAATCAAATTCCTTTTTTATATTACTCGTATGAAGTAATGTTTTTAATCTAAATTATAGCCTTTTAGTTTGCTTATATGCTTGAATAATTAACTTACTGATAAGTTTATCCTTCAAATTAGATACAGATATACAATTAATTTCTAATAAATTTACCAAAGATCTTTATTAGCTCATTTCTTTCTCCAGTAATCGACTAGTGGCACCTATAGCCCCACATGATATGAGTCCTAGCACCTCAAGGGCACCTTTCGCCCTTAATTATACTAGGGTAGTCACCAGTATAGTCGAAATGCCAGAAAAGATGAAAACAGTAGGTATGAAGAGATCCCTGAAATGTAAGATATATACAAGGACACATGTATCTAATGTTACATGTAATCTTCACTTTTTCTCAATCTGAACAAGAAAAAATTACTCATCTAACATACTCTTATCAACTGAACACATAAAAAACAACATGAGTTTACTTGATTTGACAAGGATAAAAAGCATTTCGAGCAACAATCCATACTTTGCAAGGGATAGGGATTCTCGGTCATGTTTTTCTGTCCATTTCCAAATGACATACGATTTAACAAGTTAATTGCAAAAGCATATGCCTATTGACTTTATCATTCATGAATCTCAGCAAAATATGTCTGCAATTTCCTCGAGAACATAGGGTTCGCACATGCACTTTAAGACAAATATGGCCCAAAATTTTTTGAATTTTTGAAGGTGTTTAGATGGATATTCCAAACTTGATAAAACAGAACAGAGAACAAAAGAAAAGCCTGCTAGGACTATAGGTGTGTGCACATACAGATACACATACACCTGTATATACCTGCATACATACAGATACATCCATTCATGCATGCATATTAAAATCCCTGTCCATGCTTATTATTTTGTGTTTTCACCAAAAGCCATACAATTTCATTATTTAATTATTCAACATTTTGACATTGCGATCATGCAATTCCCACCAATCACTTGAACAATCTAAAAATATACAAAACAGTACCAGTGAAAATTTCAATTATATAGAAGTTTACAGATTTAACAGTAGAACAAAGTTTTAAAAGATGACAGGCATAAAGTGTGGATCATTATAAATAATTGTTGGTGCAAGCACGTAGCATGCTCAAGCCATATGGGGGGAATTAGTGCTAGTGCAATAACAACTGACCTCTTCTTCAGTTGCAGTCCTTGGCACTGATCCAATAAAAAGTTTGGCAAACTTACTCCTGTCAGCATTATCTGATAATAATAAAAAGGAAAATAAGTCATGAAGATCCTTCTCCAAATAAGTGACAAATAACAATGGCGAGGAAGAAAAAAAGAACATGTGGCTACACTAGAGGATCCATATTCTAATCATGTCACTTGCTTATTTCAAAATATGTTTTATGTCTGAACTAAATACTAATAAACTATCTGGCAAAATTTTAAAAAGTTTAAAACAAGATATGAGATAAATGTCTTCATAAAGTAAATGTTTGTTTAAGAGGGAAAGAATTATGGTTTTTTAATGATACATACTGGATTTTATATTCCTCATTATGCGGCCAATTATGTCAATATCACCTCATTAGACAATGATTGTGTATAAAACATGACAGTATCAACTAGATGACAGCTATCCTTCCCATTAATATATTGACAGATCTTATATCTTCCTTGGGATGTCTGATCAACTTTTACAATGTACGCTTAAATTTTATGAGTTCTAAAAATTCAGGATCCCTTCAAGTTCCACAGTAAGAAAAGAATATCTTAACAATGCTTCTAGTTCAAAGAATCTCAAAGAATATCCACTAAATTGAAAGTTCTATATGTCAGTATACATGAATTTCACATAACAATTTCAAAGAATGACTGTCGACTAAATAGCAGAAATTATCATCTAGCTATCCA
The DNA here is from genome assembly GCF_000442705.2 of Elaeis guineensis. Lineage (NCBI taxonomy): Eukaryota > Viridiplantae > Streptophyta > Magnoliopsida > Arecales > Arecaceae > Elaeis > Elaeis guineensis. The sequence continues at coordinate 19,313,351 of NC_025993.2, read as the reverse complement.
TACTCTAATTATAGATGCCAATTCAACAAAATATCCTCAAGCATGAATTCACGCAACTGCAACTGACAATGATGGAGTCCAGTAAAGCTGGAAAGAGCTTCTTGAAACCTCTAACCTTTAAAGCATGATCTTTAACTGATGCATCATCACAATAGGGTTAGTTCTTGTAGTGCAGCTTGGCATTTAATACAGATAGCCTGAAAAGGATTTCAAAGTCTTGTGAAGGAAAAGCATGGCATTGGGTCAGTCCAGTTGCTCTGCTGCCACTTCACACAGGAGGAAGGAGCTCTTTTTTTTGGCATACTAATATTTGAAACCTCCTTGCACACATCATGGTTATCTCTTTTCTTCAGCCATCCTGAAGGCTTTTAAGTAGTCAACCTTCAATATTAAATTTTAAGCCATTAGCAGAGCTAGGCCAAGAGGAAAACTTGCCCATACAGGTGATGGTCGCCATAGTAGTATCTCAGATGAGCTAAAATGTTAAGTATTTGATTTTCCCTTCTTCTCCTTCCTGCATCCTTCCTCCCCGTTAATCTTTGCTATTCTTATCTCACACATGGTATGAAGTTTAGGCCAAGGCAAAATTTACCATCTGAAGTTGACATAACTAAGGGCAGCTACACTCATTAAGGATGCTTCTTCAATGTTTTAAGTTGGAACAAGGGGATGTTGTATGTGGATCATAGATTAGCTCTTAAGTGTTGCAAAATTAAACTTAAGTTAATGTTATCAATTTTCATGTTACTTTTAGAAATCTAGACTCTCAAAGATTCAAGGGAAGCATTAAATTTGCTAATGATGAACTAGTTTTTGTCATTTTTGTCGGTACTTGATACTTTAGTGATTCATACTTCTATAATAAACAAAGCTGATTTTTCATAAATAGTATCGCAGTGATTCATATCTTTTTGATCATATTTAGCAAAATGTGATGGGTCTACTAATGATGAAACAACTTCCTATAAGAATAAACATTCCTTTGAGGTCAAATTTTATTTCTTCAAATTCTTATTTTCATAGCTAATTCAGATCTTTCATACTACCCTAGTCACTCTAGTCAGTTCTGCCATAAAGACAAAATTTTCCCAGGATTAATCATAATCAGGTCTATATTGGAACCAAAGCAAAATGAATTCAGTAATAAAACCACAAATAGTCATACGACCAAAAGCAGACTGTGGTATGTGATAGTTCATGGCTATGTTCCAGAGCTCAAATAACCACATTACATGCACATGAGGTGAACAAAGAGAGCATCACCCTACCACATATGCTTGAAAGCAATTCCACAACATGACTACTTTTATGCCCTGTTTGGATGCTTGAAACTCATGTCCGCACATTATCCCTTATGGAAGTAGTGACAGTGAAATAGAGAAAGCTATTGAAGATGGAGGTGCGGCACAACAAGAGCCTCCAAAATTCTCCAAGTTTTATGCCACCAAAGTCGTCTGTATCCTGATATCAGATTTCAAAATTTCACGATTGACAGGTCACGATCAGCTCCAAAACCCACTATCGAAGTCTTCTGTAAAGTGATGTCTGGTTTCTCTAAAAATTTCGGGATTGGCGGATCACCACCAGCTGCCACACCCTCCTCCCTCCTCCTGCTCTCTCTTCATCCCATGCCATCCATCATGGAAGCATCACCACTTCACTAAACTCAGGCATCCAAAATGCACTTAAAACGGTCTCTCCCCCGCCACCTCCATATCAGCTGACGCCGAAATACCGAACTCTTTAATTTAGTTCCATAGAAGAGATTGAGATACAGCTCAAATTCGATTTAGAAACCCTAATTCTTCATTAGTTATGTTAAAAGGGGAAGACAACCCTCGAATCGTTGCACCTCGGGAGGTAAATCATCAACCCTACGGGGATTTTTTTTTCCATCAATAGGTATATCATCAACAGTAAAGGGTGAAAGCCTCGATTTTTAATGCACGCATTGTGTAGAACCACATGCTATAACTTATTCACCTGATAGGTATCTCATGATTCCTTTATTTTCCAACCAAAAAAACCACAAACGATGCCCAGAAACAATGAGGGCAAAACCGCTAAAGCAAAAAAGAGCTGCAACAGCGAAGGGAAATCAATCAAGAAAAGGAGGGAGCTTTACGAACCTGGGGAACCGCCGCCTCTGCCGGAAAAGCCGCCGCCACGCCGCGGACCAGCCATCGGCATCTGGTGGCCAAAGCCATCCGGTCCCCCACGGAACCCTCCTCTGCCGCCGGGAGGGAAGTCCTGAGAGCCTCGGTAGGGGTGGTGGCGACCGCCGGCGAAGCCCTCGCCTCCGCCGCGGGAGTGGTCGGGGTAGCGGTGGCGCTGTTCAGCCGGCCCGGCGGACGACCACCGCGACGCCATCCTCGGGTGCCTCCCGCCGACTTCGCCGCCACCGTCGCGGTCGCCTCTGTACTTCTCCATCTCACTCTCTCCCCTTCTCCCTCTCTCGAGTCTCGACCGCCTTCGGCTTTTGGAGAGGAAGAGGGAGGGACGGGCCTGGTCTTCGATCAGTTGTGTAGCATAGAACAGACTTTACATCTTTTCCCTCTTGATTTGGCGCCACGGGGTGAATAAACCATTTAAGGTGGGGCCCAGGATGAGCAATTTGGCCCAAATTGGCCACCCGCTGTAATGCCCGACTTGACGTTTGCGTGGACCGGTGCCAAGGGCGGGGTGATACGCGTGAGAGAGGAAGGGATTATTTTTCTTTTTATTATGGGATTTATGGAATATACTTTTTGCCTCTGCTTTCGAACTGAACGAGAATAGGACATAGGCCAGATATCCGTACGTTTTTACTACTTTATAGCATGATATTTGTTGATTAATTTATTTTTTAATGTAAAAATTATGGAAGTTGAGACTATTTTTGGTTCTAAATGGCTGCATAGGAGAGTAGGATATTAATTGATCTGTATTTCTCTCAAAGAATACAGGAGGAATGAGTTCATGTAATCAAATTGGTGACGAGAATATAATTAACGAGATCTTTATTTGTTGACATAAAGCCCAAGATAAAACCTTCAGTGGACAGGATTAATTGTTCTTGTCTTTGATGCATATGCATTGATGCAAAGTTGATTGACTACTGACCCATTATCTAGTTGCCATATATGGAGCAAGAGAAATAAAATTTAATGTAGATACATAAATCATTTATTATTATAATATTTTTTCTTTGTTTTTTTTTTTTACATAGCAACGTTATTATTAGGGGATATGTACATGTGCCCCTTTCCTTTATATAAATTCATTGGCTACATTTAATTTTCTAGCTCATCTGAGGCCTAGATAGACTGCAGCCCTTGAGAATTAGATTTCAATATGCTTTTTTGATGTGAATCTCTTTTCATATTCATACTTTAGTTTTTGTTTTAGATCTATGAGTGGGGTTTATATTGATCTACTTGAGTTATGATAATTAGATGGTTGTGTTCGGTTCTCGATCGGAATTAAATTAGAATCAGAATCAGAATAGATTGAAATAGAAATGGAAATAACCATATCTCATGATATATATGGTTCATGGTCAGAATTAGAATGAGATTTAAAATCAGAGATAAATAAGGATTTGATTTTGAGAAATTGAGACATTCCTATTTATCTTAAAATTAAAATGAGAATAAAATTCTCTCCAACTAATTTGCTGAAATAGAAGTTACTCATTCCCTCTCGTTCTAAAGTTCAGCTCTTTGTAGCTAAACATATCCTAAATTCTATATTCTCAGACCAGGTATCCCCAGTATTATTAAGTCCTAATCACTAAGCCTTTGTCTGGGCTAAAATTCTACCGCTCGTCTAATACCGAGGTGCTCTATGATATGCTTGGCAAACACCGTCAAAATTAGTCAAAGCACAAGAAGCCTGGAAAGAATTGCATAGTTCATGACAAGCATGTATGGATTGCAAGGATTCTAAGTGTTTTGTGTATCCATGAGCAAAAGAGGCCTCGCTTGTGGGGATCTTTCAATCCACAAACTTTTAAACATATTTATAGTTTTGGAATTTAGCATCAATCTGATAAGTAAAAATTAAAAGAAAAAGCTCAAGGAATTGCATGGATAAATAAATGAAGAAGAAACAGAAGGATTTCAAGATACTAGTATTTCTTTTTATGTAAACATTAATTTATTGTCAATCCAATTGAATCTTATAATATTTTTGATAAGCTGCCTGTATCATGAATTGTTCCTGATCTTATCAGAATGAGTAAACAAGTCATATAAAACTGGAATCTCCAGTTATGATCAAGATCATCTATTTTGTCCATGATCACGCAGTCTAGACTGTGAAGAACTTTTTCTCATGTAAAATATATTCTATGGGCACTTAAAAATAGATGGTGAAAGGTCCATGACAGAACCCATCTTTGCTTCCTTTTGCATCACAGTGATTTATTATGGTATGTTCATGCACTAGCGGACTTTCCAAAATACATGGCACGTGCACCCTTGTCATATTATTCTAGGTGCCTGCTATTAATTTGCACTTGTGCTAAATGGCATTGTCATCTTACTGTAATTCAGTCATTCCTTACTTTATTCTATCCATGCTAGCTTATATCAGTGGCTAGTTTATTTCTGTGCATGAAGATTTCTGTGACCTTCGTTCTGTAAGCGATCTTAATGGAAATAGCTGACAGCAAAATATTGAGATATGGAAGACCAAGAAATTATTTGTGCTGCGAGAATCTGCAAGAGCCAATAGGTTACTGTATACAGATGATCTCTCTCATCATACCACTTTGTGATAAAATCTCTCGAGTCATTGTAATGTTGGATGATAAGTATGCAAATTCTTTGAACATAAAAAAAGAGTCAATTGAGAATCTATGTTGACTGGCAGGAGTAGGTACTTTAGAGCAATCACTACTACAGAACAGGCTTATGACAGCACTTACTACGACAACGATTTAAAAATCGCTGTCATAGCAAGTATAGCAGCGATTATTCATAATCACTACCATATATTGGACATATGGCAGTGGTTATAAATAATTGCTGCCATAAGCCTGACCTATAACAACGGTTAAACGTAACCGCAGCCATAGTCCCGACCTATGGTAGCGGTTACAAATAACCACTGGAATAGGTTTTAGATATTGTAGTGGTTGACTAACCGCGGCCATAGATTTGAAATATAGCAGCGGTTACAAATAACTGCTGCCATAGGTTCGATCTATAGTAGCGGTTATGTGTAACCACTTCTATAGGTTCGACATATAGCAGCGGTTAGACATATGGCAGTGGTTATAGTAACTGCTGTCATATCTCTGATCTATGACTACGGTTAGATGTAACCACTGCTATAGGTCAAACTTATGGCAGCGGTTAATAATAACCCCTGTTATAACTGATTATAGCAGTGGTTTTGTACATCCGCTACTATATAGGCTGAATATAAATTTTTTTTATATTTTTTTTTGAATATAATATAATTTTAAAATTTAAAGTCCATCTTCACTATTCATTATATAAATAATTATCGTTAGAATGTGGTCACAAAAGACTATCTCGATTCGATAACCCTAGCTATATCGATTAATAAAATTTGATTTCGACAGTCATGAACGATCATATAATGATCTAGTAGATAGAGATTACCGAAAAATTCGAAAACTTGTAACGATGATCTCAGTAATGTTTGTAGCATACTATAAAAATTTTACTTCAACCGAACATCATTATTATGGTCAATTTAGCATGGGATGATTTCGATCATTAAATAAAAAATAAGTGATGAAAAGGCTAAACGACGTCCGATTATAAGATGATTTTTTAGATAAATGATCTTTGTACTACTTTAATTATTTATACAGTTGTGATCATAAAATCTAAATCATGTCTATATGAACTGTCCACGTTAAGCAGATCTTACAAAAATACAAGCATAATTACTAAAGGACTTTAAGAATGAGTATCAAGAGACATATAATTTTAGACCGTTCATATATGCACGGTTTGAATTTTACGATCATCATCGTACAAATGATTAAAGTAGTAGCAAAGATTATTTATCTAAAAAATCATCTCATAATCAGATGTCATTTGACCTTTTGATTACTCATTTTTTATTTAACGATCGAAATCATCCTGTATTAAATTGACCATGATAATGATGTTCAATTGAAGTAAAATTTTGATAGTATAATACAAACATCATCGAGATCATCGTTGTAAGTTTTTGAATCCATCGATGGTCTCTATCTATCAGATCATCATGCGATCGTTCGAGACCGTCGAAATTAAATTTTATTGATTGATATAGTTAGGGCTATCGAATCGATACGATCTTTCATGATGACACTCTAACAATAATTATTTAGATAATAAATGATGAAGATAAATTTTAAATTCTAAAATTATATCATATACAGAGAAAAATATGAAATTTATATTCTACTTATGGCAGCGGTTATTCATAACTGCTGCCATATGTCTATTATAGCGGTTATGCTTATGCTACTATAGATCACGTATTACAGTGATTATGCATAACTGTTGCAATAGTTAGCATATGGTAGTGGTTTTTAAAACCACTACCATAGGTTATGTCTTTTTCTCAGCTCCCGCCCCCTCTTCTTCATTTCACGCCAGCATTTTGGTTTCCCTTCTCTCTCTTTCTCCTCTCTATTCGAGCTCTACCCTCTCTACTGCTGGCCCACCCCGATGTCGCCCCCTCCTTCTAGTGCCACCTGTTGCCCAGCTATGCAACCCAAGAGGGGGGGGGGTGAATTGGGTTTCTAAAAATTTTAAGCCCAACAGATTACTTATGAAGAACAAAACAAAGACTTTAATTCAATATTAATTACCTAAAGCAGGAATGCAAGAATATAATAAAGAAATAAAGTGAAGCGATAAAGCACACCACAAACACAAGGATTTATAGTGGTTCGGTGCTAACCTTGCACCTACATCCACTCCCCAAGCTCCTACTTGGGAATTTCAATCCACTATACTTGTATTCAACCTGAATACAAAACGTCGGAAACTCCGACACTAGCTATCCCAAGCTAGATCACTTATTTCCCGGATACAAGTAAACCCAAAACACTCCGATTTCAGGTTCAGATCAACCTTTCCTTGTTTTGAAAATCCTCCAAAAACAAGAACAAAAACTCACAAAGAGTTAGAAAATTTTGAGCACAGATTAATACAATAACAGCTCCTTTAAATGAGCGAATATAACAATAAAAGCTTTACTCAAATGAAGAACCCCTTTTCGGATTTTCTCAAGATGGATGAACGGTTGAACGAATGCTTGAGAAGAGGTTGATTGTTGATTGAAGATCTCTTGAAAGCTTTGGAAGATCTTTAGATCAAGGTTGAACAATAGGCTTGAAAGATCCTCTCTTTGAACGCTCTTATTTTTCTCTTTCACAATCTCTCTTGTATATTGTGGATCCTCTCTCTTTTTCTTTTTGGATATTTCGTTGATCTCAGGCTTTTTCGTGCAGATTTCGGATCCTCTCTCTCATTTTTTTCTTTTTTGATTTCACGTTTGATCTGCTATTTAATCTGCAATTTCTTTCACCATTTAAAGCATTTTATGACATTAGAAGCAAGAGAAAACAATTTAGGCAGATAAAGAGCCGTTAGAGCAATTTTAGGAAGCATAAAAGGCAATTAAAACGGGCAAAAAAATAGCCGTTGCTGATATTTTTCGTCGCAGGGGTCGACTCATGCTACAGGAGTCGACTCATGAGTCGACTTCTGTTGCACAGACCAGACAGTCTTGATTTCTGGATTTTTCGGCTCAAATCAGCAGAGGTCGACTCATGAGTCGACTCATGCCTTGTGGGTCGACTCATGAGTTGACTCACAGGTCGTGCCAAGTCAAAAATCCAGCGTGCCATGGAAATTTTTTTGCGTGCCAATCAGCTCATAGTGCCATGAGTTGACTCATGAGTCGACTCATGCACTTCAAACCTTCATAACTTCAAAAATATAAGTCCAAATACAATGAAATTTTTACCAATAGTTTACAAATCTTTTGTTCTACCAAGTGATACTATCAAATCAGAATTTTAGTAAAATTACGATTTTGCCCTTGAAGAGCATAAGGACTTTTTCAATTTAAAATTATTTGTATCCCTTCAATCTGCTTTGTAATCATCAAAATCAATCTAGGAGCAACAATCTCCTCCTTTTTGATGATGACAAAACACTTGAACAAAAACATTTATGTTAATGCATTAATTTCAAAAGAATCCATTATAGGTGTATATGCTTGAAAAGAGTATGATTCTTTTGGCATGTAATATAAATAGTCATATACAAAAATAATTTGTCCATTTGCTTAAGGATTTGAAGATATGCTCATTTGATTATGTGATTTTGATGTTAGAGCAGAAAACTTGATTTTGTTATCAGATTGAACTGTATTTTGAAAATTCCATTTTCATTTGATTTTAGATTTAGCATCAGAGTAAAAAAAATACTTATGTGCTTAAAAAAAATTGTGTGCCAAAGTATGTTTAAGAGTTGATTTTGAGCTTAAGTGTATTAATTCATTTTGAGCTTACGATATATCAGAGCAAGAGAAAAGAGATAAATTTTGCAATGTATCAGAGCAAGAACAATAATTTTTACAATGTTATCCGAAAAGATTTTACAATGTATCAGAGTAAATGTTATAATATATCAGAGAAAATTTTACACTGTATCAGAGCAAATATCAGAGAAACTTTCACACTGTATCAGATTAAATTTTATCATGTATCAGAGCAAGTTAAAAGAAATTTTAGGATGTATCAGAGCAAGTTAAATTTCTTAAGATGTATCAAGGTAAATTTCAAAAGATATATCAGAGCAAGTTTGAATTTTGAAATATATCAGAGCATATAAAAAATTACTTATTTGCATTGTACTTATGATCAATTTTCTCAAAATACCATTTTTGTTTAATTTCTCAAATTTTGTTTAATTTCTCAAATTTTTGTTTAATTTCTCCAAATATTTAATTTCTCAAATTTTTGTTTAATTTCTCCAATTTTTGTTTAATATCTCCAATTTTTGTTTAATATCTCCAATTTTGTTTTGTTTAATTTCTCCCCCTTTTTGACATCATCAAACATGGTTAACTCTTCCTTTTTTTTTGAAACATTCTTTAATTTCTCCCCTTTTAGAGTTTATCACAGAAGTTTGCTCCCCCTTAATATAGCAATTATCAACAGCAAACAACAACAAAGAGAAGATAATTTTTTCACAAGAAGAATATATATATAACCATAATATGATCAACATCATTACAAAAGGTAGAAATATAAGTAAAAGTTGATTCCATTAAAACCATAATTGTTTCAATACATAGTTCATATTATAAAAGTCAACCAGCTAATTGTCAATACATGGCCCCAAGGTACAGATCCTAGAACAAGACACTAGCACCTAGGATCTAGTAAAGATCAAGATAAGTCAATGATCGGAGTCATCAGATATAGGGTGAGGAGATGATGGATCAGAAGTGCGTCCTCTACCCCGTCTGCCTCTGCCACGAGCAGGAGAGCGAGATGAACTGGGTGGCTGAGAACGCTGAGATGCTAAGGACTGAACAGAAAGGGTGAGTCTAATAGAATCAAGTACGTTCAGTGCTCTAGAAACAGATTGAAGTAGAGCAGTGAACTGAGTGGTAGCATGCTCACTCGATCCTCGGATTTCTTTCCTCAGCAATTCATATCCACCTTCTAGTGCTCCTCTGAGCCTACCAGCCTCTGCAGTGAGGTCTGTGACCTCAATGATTGACTCCTGTGGTTTGGGATGGACCAAAGCAAGGACTTGCCCCTGCAAGTCAAGAACTCTGTCAGTAAGTCTCCAAACTGTGTCCTCAAGCTGCTGGATCCTGATGGACTGATCTGATATCATCTGAAACACAGTGGAGATGTGGGGAGTAATGGTCTGATCAGAAGAGGTGGCTCCTGGTGCAAAAGAAATACTACCCCACTGACTAGACATCAAAGAAGCCACACGCTGTGAAATATGCTCGATCTGATCGTCAGCCAGTCTGAACTCTGAATGAGGTGCTCTGCTCTCTGGCTGATACACTGGTGTGGGCATCCTAGTAAACTCTGAAGGGCCAGCCTCAGTATCAGGAATGAACTGGGTATCTGGTGAAGCTGCCCTGAAGTCATGTACAGGAGAAGATGGACCTTCTTCTTCTACTCTGCCTTCAGTTCTGTCCTCAGCTCTTATTTCAGCTCTATCCTCAGCTCTTTCTTCAGAGCCTTTGATCCAACCACCATCAGTCTTTGTAAGTCCCATTCGGTGCAGGCTGTGTTGGTTGAAAGTGTCCACATGAGATAGCTTGGTAGGTGCCTCCCCCTCACAGCTAACTCCAAACCTCCTAAATACTCTAGTAAGGGCCATACCATAAGGCAAGTGTGCCTTGGATCTGTTCAAAGTTTCTCTCATGGCCTCTATCATAAGTGCAGGGAGGTTCAGGGGGGTCTGAGTGATGACATGAAACATGATACATATATCTCTGCCAGACAGTAGATCATGCCTACCACTCCTAGGAAAGAAGAGCTTTGTTACTATCTGATGCAGGACCCTCATTTCAATGGACAAAATCTTTGCTTCCAATTTGTTTAAACTTCCTGAATAAGTTTCTCCTAAGATAATTCTGATCCCCTCTTCTTTTACTGGGAGTTTCATATATGAGTATCCTTCACTAGGCAACTGAAGTATTTCTCCCAATATCCTAGAATCCAAGCAGATATCAATTCCCTTGACTGTTGAAGTCACTGACCCATTTCCATAATGTAGGTTCTGGTAGAATTCTCTAACTAGGTCAACATAGGTGACTTCCTTAAGAGAGCAATAGAGTTCCCATCCTTGGTTTTTAATTTTGGTAGCAAAAGTAAAGCCCTCATCTTCAAAGAACCGAAAATCTATATTTTTCTCGGTTTCTACTTTTCTATCAGAAAGAGGATTCACACTGGGGCTTATGGAGGATTGAGAGGGACCTTGAGCAGGTACTGAAACTGGAGTGGGAGCACTGGAAGACTGACCAGCTTGCCTTTTCTTTCTGACAATTTCTTCAGGCTCACGGATTGATTTTCTTCTTTGGAGAAGTTTCATCTTTGGAGCCATATCCACTATAGTAGCAGGCAAGGGGACTTGAATTGGGTGGAGGAGAAATCACAAGAGAGAAGAGGAATTTTGGTGGAGAAAAGAAGTGGATTTGTGAAGATCGGTAAAGTGCTAGGGCACGTTCCAACCGCGCCAAGCAATGCGAGAAAGCACAGAAAATTCTTTTCAAGGTGGCGATTTTTGGTGGAGAGGAGGAGGGAGAATTGCTTCAAGTTGGATCCTTGGATTTGGAGCAAAAAAAAAGTTTGGAGAAGACGGCTTTTGGAAGGAGGACGATGAGAAGATGAGTCGTCTCACGAACAGGGTTTCCCGTTTAAAAACAATGAACCCGATGGAAGTTGGTGGGATTTACAAGTTTGCCATTGAGTCGACTCATGGGGGTCGACTCATGAAGTTCAGAAAATCAGAAAAAATATGAATAAATTTCAGAAAAATTTGAAATTTTGAGTGAAGGAATTTTGCTCAATAATAAATTTTTAGAATGATAAATTTGAGCTTTTGGGACCAAGATAGATGTTGAAAATTGAGCTCTAATCAATTCTTTGGAAATTGAGAAATTTTAGGCAAATGGATCTAGAATTCCTAGATTTCTCCTAATTTCACAGAATCTATCCTCACTAAGGGCCTTTGTAAAGATATCAGCTAATTGATTTTCAGTGCAAACATATTCAAGAATTACATTTTTGTTTTGAACATGTTCTCTTATAAAATGATGTCTTATTTCAATATGTTTAGATCTTGAGTGTTGAATTGGATTTTTAGATAGATTTATGGTACTTGTGTTGTCATATCTTATTGGTGTTTCATTAAGTTTGATTCCAAAATCTTCGAGTTGTTGCTTAATCCATAAGATTTGAGCACAACAACTTCCGGCTGCAATGTATTCGGCCTCAGCCGTAGACAGTGCCACCAAATTTTGTTTTTTGCTAAACCATGAGATTAGATTAACTCCAAGAAATTGGCAAGTTTCACTTGTGCTTTTTCTATCTAATTTACATCCAGCAAAATCAGCATCTGAATATCCTAATAAATTAATTTGTGAGTCCTTAGAGTACCATAACCCTAGAGTTTGTGTACCATTTAAGTATCTAAGGATTCTTTTAACAGCATTCAAATGAGATTCTTTAGGATTAGATTGATATCTAGCACATAAGCAAACACTAAACATGATATCAGGCCTACTTGCAGTTAAATATAATAATGAGCCAATCATACCTCTATAGTATTTTAAGTCTACACATTTACCTTCATCATCCTTGTCAAGCTTACATGAGGGACTCATTGGTGTGCCAATTGGTTTGCAGTTCTCCATTCCAAATCTTTTGAGTAGTTCCTTGGTGTACTTGCTTTGGGTGATGGAGATTCCCTCTTTTGATTGTTTGATTTGGAGTCCGAGGAAGAAGGTGAGTTCTCCCATCATGCTCATCTCGAACTCCCCCTGCATAAGCTTAGCAAAGTCTTGACAAAGGGATCATTAGTAGACCCAAAAATTATGTCATCAACATAAATTTGTATAATTAGCATATCATTTTGATTTCTTTTAATAAATAGGGTTGTATCTACATTACCTCTTGAAAAACCATTATTCATTAGAAATTTGCTTAGCCTTTCATACCATGCTCTAGGTGCTTGTTTTAATCCATATAAAGCTTTATTTAATCTAAAGACATGATTAGGAAAAGCATGTTTTTCAAATCCGGATGGTTGTTCTACATATACTTCTTCAGAGATATATCTATTTAAAAATGCACTTTTAACATCCATTTGAAATAATTTGAATTTCATAAAGCAAGCATATGCAAGTAGAAGTCTAATAGCTTCTAATCTAGCAACATGTGCAAAGGTTTCATCAAAATCAATTCCTTCTTCTTGATTATATCCCTTAGCAACCAGTCTTGCTTTATTTCTAATTACATTTCCATGCTCATCTAATTTGTTTCTAAAGACCCATTTTGTGCCAATTATTGAATAATCTTTAGGTCTTGATACTAAGGTCCAAACATTATTTCTTTCAAATTGATTAAGTTCATCTTGCATAGCATTAATCCAATTATGATCATTTTCAGCTTCTTCAAAAGTTTTAGGTTCAAGATGAGATACAAAAGCATAATGATTAACTGCATCTCTTAGTGAAGAACGGGTTTTTACCCCATGCATAGGGTCACCAATAATTAACTCCTTAGGGTGGTTGTGAACATACCTCCATTCCTTGGGTAGGTCATTTGTACCTTGAGGTTGTTCTTGAATTTCTTCACCTCTTTCATTTTGTTCGTCTTCTTGATCCTTGTCTTTTGGAGTTGCTGAATCTTTCAGAGTGATCTCCTTCATACCTTCTATTAGTGGATCTGCATCATCAACACCCTCATTCTTTCTTGAAGAAGATCGTTAGATTCATCAAAAACAACATGTATGGACTCCTCAACTACTAAAGTTCTTTTGTTGAAAATTCTAAATGCTTTACTAGTAGAGGAGTAACTTAGAAAGATTGCTTCATCTGATTTTGCATCAAATTTACCAAGTTTTTCTTTGCCATTATTTAATACAAAACATCGGCAACCAAAAACATGAAAATATGCAATATTTGGTTTTCTTCCTTTCCAAAGTTCATAGGGGGTTTTCTTTAAAAATTGTCTAATCAAACCACGATTTAAAATGTAACATGCTGTGTTAATAGCTTCCGTCCAAAAATATCTTGGAAGGTTGCTTTCACAAAGCATGGTACGGGCCATTTCTTTTAAGGTTCTATTTTTCCTTTCAACTACCCCATTTTGTTGGGGTGTCCTAGGAGCAGAGAAGTTATGGCCAATTCCATTTTCATCACAAAAATTTTCAAAATCTTGATTTTCAAATTCAGTTCCATGATCACTTCTAATATTTTGAATTGAAAAACCTTTTTCATTAGAGACTTTTCGATGAAATTTAGTGAAAATATGAAAAATTTTATTTTTGTGAGCCAAAAAGAAAATCCAAGTAAAACGAGAGTAATCATCTATAATTACAAAGCCATATCATTTTCCTCCTAGACTGGTGGTTCTTGTTGGTCCAAATAAGTCCATATGTAAGAGCTCTAATGGTCTAGAAGTTGAAATAGTATTTTTGGATTTAAATGATACTCTAGTTTGTTTACCTAATTGGCATGCATCACAAATTCTATCCTTCTCAAAATTCAGTTTTGGCAAACCGAGAACTAAATATTTCTTAATTAATTTTGAAAGAGAATGCATACTGATATGTGCAAGTCTATGATGCCACAGCCAACTAGTCTCATTGATTTTAGCATTCAAGGATACTAGGCATTGCATGTCTAATTTGGCTAAGTCATTCAAATCTATCATATAAACATTGCCATGCCTATGTCCTATAAATTTAATGCCATCGTTAATAGGATTAGTCACAATGCAAACAGATGATTCAAAAACTACTTTATACCCTTTATCACAGAATTGACTAATGCTAAGTAAGTTATGCTTTAAACCTTTAACTAGTAAAATATTCTCAATGTATTTGGAGGGAGTGATACCAATGTTACCTATCCCGATGATCTTTCCTTTGCCATTATCTCCAAAGGTGACCATCCCTCCATCCTTAGCATCAAGCGTGATGAATTGTGATTCATCACCAGTCATGTGTCTCGAGCATCCGCTGTCAAGATACCATTTTCTGTTTCCTTCTTGGGATGCTAGACACACCTGCAAGCCAAGGTCAAGTTTCTGTCTTAGGTACCCAAGCTTTCTTGGGTCCTTTCAGGTTAGTCAGAATGGTTCCTTTTGGAACCCATATTTTCTTTGTGTTTGCATATTTGTTAATAAGACATGTGTATGATTTATGTCCTATCCTACCACAGTTGAAACAAGTAGACTTGTTACTTGAATAATTTACATAAATATCCTTCAGAAATTTTTGTTTCTTCAGAGGTTTATAGCCAAGTCCAGCCTTATCATATATAGCTTTCTGATTATCAAGAATCATATTTAGTTTGTTTGAACTTAAGGTGAACTTATCTACTATAGATTTCAGCTTGTTAATTTCATCCTTTAAGTTTTGATTTTCTTGAATCAAGGTGAATTTTTCAATTGACAGGTTTTCAGTTTGTTTCACTAAGGACTGATTTTCCAATTTCAGTTCTTTATTTTTCTTTCCTAGTTTCTTTAATTCATCAATTGAATCATAGAATGCTTCATGCAATTCTTCAAATGTGAATTCACTAGTGGATTCAGAAGTTACCTCATTTTCATGTGCCATCAGGCACAGGTTGGCTTGTTCTGTTGAGGTTTCCTCGTCGGAGCTTGAGTCATCACTCGCACTCCAAGTCGCCATCATTGCCTTCTTTTTGAACTTTGTGGGATCTTTCTTCAGTTGTGGACATTCGGATCTGAAATGTCCCGGCTTCTTGCACTCGTAGCATATAAGGGGTTGATCTTTCTCTTTCTCTTTGCTTTGTTCCCCTTTTGTGAATGACTTCTTTCTCATCCCCTGTTTCCTTTTTCTTAGGAACTTCTTGAATCTCCGAGTGATGAGTGCCATCTCTTCATCCTGTTCTTCATCTTCAGTGTCATCCGTTTCATAATCAGGCGAAGTTGTGGATTTGAGGGCAATGATTCTTTTATTTTTGACTTCATCCTTTTGATGTTGCTTCATGCTAAGTTCATGAGTCATCAAGGATCCAAGAAGTTCTTCTAGAGGTAGAGTGTTCAAGTCCTTTGCTTCTTGGATGGCAGTCACCTTGGCTTCCCAAGTTCTTGACAGTAACCTGAGAATCTTCCTTACAAGTTCACTGTTAGTATAAGATTTGCCAAGACTCGTCAAACCATTAATTATATCAGTAAAATGAGTAAACATAGTAGTTATGGACTCGTCATGCTCCATCTTAAACAATTCATATTTATGTACAAGCATGTTTATTTTAGACTCTTTTACTTGATTTGTTCCCTCATGGGTTACTTCTAACCTATCCCATATTTCTTTAGCAGATGCACAAGTAGAAATGCGATTGAATTCACTTGCATCTAGTGCATAATAAAGAACATTCATGGCTTTGGCATTTAATTGTGCCAATTTCTTGTCAACCTCATCCCATTCTTTCTCGAGTTTGGTTGACTCCTCACCATCTATAATCTTGGTGGGTGTGTGAGGACCGTTCACTATGATACTCCACATATCATAGTCGAGTGCTTGTATGAAAATCTTCATCCGAGCTTTTCAATAGGTGTAATTAGACCCATTGAAAAGTGGAGGTCGGTTTGTTGATTGCCCCTCGGCTAGAGAAGTACCAACATGGGTTGCCATAGATCTTTGGCTCTTTGATTGTTAGATCAAAGAAGGACTAGAGCACCGGGCTCTGATACCACTTGTTGCCCAGCTATGCAACCCAAGAGGGGGGGGTGAATTGGATTTCTAAAAATTTTAAGCCCAACAGATTACTTATGAAGAACAAAACAAAGACTTTAATTCAATATTAATTACCTAAAGCAGGAATGCAAGAATATAATAAAGAAATAAAGTGAAGCGATAAAGCACACCACAAACACAAGGATTTATAGTGGTTCGGTGCTAACCTTGCACCTACATTCACTCTCCAAGCTCCTACTTGAGAATTTCAATCCACTATACTTGTATTCAACCTGAATACAAAACATCGAAAACTCCGACACTAGCTATCCCAAGCTAGATCACTTGTTTCTCGGATACAAGTAAACCCAAAACACTCCAATTTCAGGTTCGGATCAACCTTTTCTTGTTTTGAAAATCCTCCAAAAACAAGAACAAAAACTCACAAAGAGTTAGAAAATTTTGAGCACAGATTAATACAATAACAGCTCCTTTAAATGAGCGAATATAACAATAAAAGCTTTACTCAAATGAAGAACCCATTTTCGGATTTTCTCAAGATGGATGAATAGTTGAACGAATGCTTGAGAAGAGGTTGATTGTTGATTGAAGATCTCTTGAAAGCTTTGGAAGATCTTTAGATCAAGGTTGAACAATAGGCTTGAAAGATCCTCTCTTTGAATGCTCTTGTTTTTCTCTTTCACAATCTCTCTTGTATATTGTGGATCCTCTCTCTTTTTCTTTTTGGATATTTCGTTGATCTCAGGCTTTTTCGTGCAGATTTCGGATGCTCTCTCTCATTTTTTTCTTTTTTGATTTCACGTTTAATCTGCTATTTAATCTGTAATTTCTTTCACCATTTAAAGCATTTTATGACATTAGAAGCAAGAGAAAACAATTTAGGCAGATAAAGAGCCGTTAGAGTAATTTTAGGAAGCATAAAAGGCAATTAAAACGGGCAAAAAAATAGCCGTTGCTGATATTTTCCGTCGCAGGGGTCGACTCATGAGTCGACTCATGCTACAGGAGTCGACTCATGAGTCGACTTCTGTTGCACAGACCAGACAGTCTTGATTTCTAGATTTTTTGGCTTAAATCAGCAGAGGTCGACTCATGAGTCGACTCATGCCTTGTGGGTCGACTCATGAGTCGACTCACAGGTCGTGCCAAGTCAAAAATTCAACGTGCCATGGGAATTTTTTTGCGTGCCAGTCAGCTCATAGTGCCATGAGTTGACTCATGAGTCGACTCATGCACTTCAAACCTTCATAACTTCAAAAATATAAGTCCAAATACAATGAAATTTTCATCAATAGTTTACAAATCTTTTGTTCTACCAAGTGATACTATCAAATCAGAATTTTAGTGAAATTACAATTTTGCCCTTGAAGAGCATAAGGACTTTTTCAATTTAAAATTATTTGTATCCCTTCAATCTGCTTTGTAATCATCAAAATCAATCTAGGAGCAACACCACCGCTGGCTCCCTCTTCCCACGGTCTCACCTCCCTCACCCCCTCAGCCCTGCCTCCCTCTTCCCCTGACCCCGCCTCCCTCTTCCCCCTGCCTCGCCTCCCTCGACCTCGACCTTCCTTGGTCTCGCCTTCCTCTTCCCTTGGCCCCACCTCCTTTGGCCTCGGCCTTCCCCGGCCCTGCCTCTCTCTTCCCTCGGCCTCGCTTCCCTCAGCCTCGACCTTCTCCAGCCTTGCCTCCCTCTTCCCCGACCCTGCCTCCTTCTTCCCTCGGGGCAAGCTTGGCAAACCCTCCCATCAATCTCACTTAGTTGGCCAACATGATAAATTATGTTTTGATTAGATCGCTAAGTGATTCGAGTTAACCCATGCTAGCTAGAAAATCAGTATGACTGATTTAAGTACCCCTAGATCGACTTGTCTGTAGTCCTCTTCATGACTTGGTGAAGTCAGTGGGAGGATTTACGACTTATCGATTTAACCAGCTTGTCTCTAGTCTTTTTTTATCTGACTTGGTGAAGTCAATGGGAGGATTATGATTAGCTGGTCAATCTCTTCTTTTCTTTTAAAATATGTTAATTAAATTTTTTAAATTATTAGGTTCTTAAAATAAAATAGTTATGGTGATAACTAGACATAGCCTCCCATTAAGTTTGATGATAATAGGTCCATTAGTCTGATAATCATTGAAGGCCCAAAGGTTTGGTACTTATCTGCTATTGAAATTATTATTCATAATATGATAACTCAGTCGTGTCTCTCTGATGGATGGTTGGTTGGCCAATCAAAGTCAGACCTAATCATTCATTAGTTAGATGTGCTGAGTATGGTCATGTTAATGGTTGGACCTAACCTGACCTTTCAGTGGAGGTCAAAGTCTACTAAAAAGGTATCTAGGATAAAATTATTTATTATAAATTATTTAGAAAAATAATTGGTTAAGAACATATCCATAGATATACGTGGATTGGCCGATCAAAGTCGGACCTATATGCAGTCTGTATGGATTCTAGTATCCGCTAAGAAATTAAGATAATTTTTTGAATTGGAAGTAGAGGCTACCAATTCGTATAAAATAGTGGGAGAATATTTAGACTAAAGTCCAAATCTTTAGACTTTAATAATTTATATACTAATTAAATTTTTAATTTTTTTTATGCAATAGCCATCACCTTGTCGCTCCGATCACTTTTGGATAATAATAAATTGATGAAACCTAATTTTAATAGCTGGTATTGAAAATAGTCCTGGAACATAAGTGGATCTTGTATATGCTTATAAATCCGACACCGAAGGAGCTTGTTTCGAATGCATATGGTGCGGTCCGAGATGCTTATTAGAAGTAGCTTAACGACCATACCACAATGTGTTACATTATGCAGGTGGCAATGAACGATGAGTTCAGTCGCAAGTTTGAGGATGCTCAATCAGAGAAGATGTTATAAGTATTGAACAAATCCTTCGGCACTCCCGATAATGTTGAAAGGCACAAGACTAATTGTACCATTTTCAATGCTCGAATGAGGGAGGGAGCATCGATCATCGATCATATATTGTACATAATCGAACAGATCGAGCACCTAAGTAAGCTCGACTTTTCTTTGCACAACAGCTTGGGAAGGATGCGATACTGAATTCTCTGCCCAAGTCTTGCCCCCCTTTCTTAGTCATTATAGAATGACGAAGCTTGCAATCAACTACCATAGTTTATTGGAGTTACTGTAGACTTTTGAGAAGGATTACCAACTCCACAAGAAGATGGTGAATGTAGTGAAAGGATCTTCTTCAGTGGGGCATCATCCCTTGAAGAAAGAAAAAAAATAAAAAATAAAAAGGTGTAGCATGCTGGGGTCAGACTAAAAAGTCCAAATCCGATCAGAGTCAAGTAGAGTACTTCTACTATAAGAAGCGAGATCACTGAAAGAGGAATTATCCTCAGTACATTGCCTCTCTTGACCCAAACAAGCAGAATAAGAAGAAAAAGTAAGCGGTTGCTAGACAAGGTATGTTAGGAAATGTATCCTAAAGCCAATCGTATGGATGATTGTGCTCATTTTGTAATATGTATATGAATTATTAATCAATGAATAAAAATTATTTTGGTATCATTCATCACAAAATTACATCTTTCTTGCTAGAATTTTTATGTTGTAATGAAGTCCTTAGAACTATAAAGTAATCAATAAAGAAAGATTTATCGTATAGTTCTTAAATATATTCACGACCAAATGATACATCATTAAAGGATGATGATATTTTTCAAGTGAAGATCGTTGTGTGCCATATAGGTTGGTTGTCCTCTTAATCAAAAAGTATGGAGATACTGGTATGGTATACAGGTAAGATGTAGGAGTATATCGTCACTGAATAAATGACTTACCTATTGAGCACTCTGCTGTCAAGAGTAGCTCGCGAAGCATATAGGCATAAGTGTTCCTCAGATCTGAGATCATTATAGTAACTTGTAAGCAACTCACTATGCTTTAGTACCGGACTATCTGTATTTCTAATGCAGTGATGAAAAGCTACTGGGTACAGTTAAGTACTTACAAAATTTGTGTGTGGATCAAGATAGAATTGACCTCCTCCAGATTATATGAGTTAATATATCACTGTATTTTAATTTAGTAAATCTTGATTAGGGTAATCCATGAGATGGATTTGAAAGATTAGAATATAATGTAGATAATCGTTCAAGGTTGACAGTTTAATCCTAGACTATCCTAGAGCATTCAGGATTAAATGGATAAATTATACAGTAACCATATGTATAGGTTCTTAAATATTATCTTGCAAATATTCGATCTATTTAGAAGTTAAAAATTATTGCTAGATAGTAACTTCGATTAGTACAAAAAATAGTTTCTGTGCTACCGGCTTAGTGTTCAAACCTATGGAGTAACGCATAAAGTCAAGCGACATAGGAAAAAATTGACCTAAGTCTATATGTTCAATTTAGAAGTACACGACTTGATTGAACAAATAGATTAACTTGATTGAAAATTAAGTTATGGGTCATACGGGATTAAACAGTTGATTATGTCTAGCTAGCACTAGACATGAGGCTCAGGTTCAATTTTGGGGATGAACAAGATTTGATCTTTCATCCAAGGAGTCTATGAGAGATTAGATTTAAGTACTAATTAATTTTAGATTAGATCTGATTTAATTAGACTTAATTAGGTTCATAAATCTAAGTTAGACTTGATCCTAAATCCTAAACAGTTTGGAATTGATAGCCTATTCGAAATTTGTTCAAATCATGTTCAAATTAGAGTCGAATTGATCCATATTTGGATTAAATCTTTAGAGTCTACTTTTACTGAGACTATCTCTCCTTATGGCTGACCAAGAGATGGTGGGGTGCTGTATGGTGCCGCCCCACACTTGGGTGTAGGTGTGGGTGCATGAGGGTGACTAGTTAAACGCCAATCCTTTCCCATTTAGGACTTCTTTTTTGATAAGTTATGGATTAATTCAAAATCTATTTGAATTAAGAATCCTAGTCTTATAGGTCATAAAAAATTATCTATAAATAGAAAAGATCTCTAACTATCATAGCATAATAATTAGATTGTGTGCTCAGATGAGAAAGAGAGAGAGAGAAGAGGCGTGAAGGAGGAGTGGGCGTCACCCTTAGCGTGTCCCCCTTTAGGCATCCCATCTTCTCCAAGGCATGGAGGCATATAGGGCATCCCCTCTTGCTGGTGTGAGGCATCACATCAAAAATTCTCTCTCCTTTCTTGTTGTCTTGTGAAGGTGCTTCAATCCGAGGCTTCATCTCATTTTCCTTCGAAGTTCGGTATGCGCGCGAAATAGAGAGTTTGTGAATTCAGACCTACACGAGATTTTGGATTTAGAATCTTTAAGGATTTGATCTCTATTCTGCTATATATCAGATAAAAATTTAATCTTTATAAAGTTGTTATAGAAAATTTTTAGATGCACCCTGGCTATCCACCCCATTCATCCAAAAAAAATATGTTTCTTTTTCTTCAATTGGTATCAGAGTCAGGCTTTGATACATAGATGTATAAGTGATTTTTTTTTGATTTATTTATATATTATATATAATTAAAATTTTATGTTAGATATTAAATTTGATTTAGATCT
Source organism: Elaeis guineensis (assembly GCF_000442705.2). NCBI lineage: Eukaryota > Viridiplantae > Streptophyta > Magnoliopsida > Arecales > Arecaceae > Elaeis > Elaeis guineensis. Next base: position 19,291,339 of record NC_025993.2, on the reverse strand, counting down.
ATTTAAATAAAATTTATGATATGATTTTGATTAGATTATAAAAGCCTAATCAATAGTTGTTAAGGTTTGTTATAAATTGTTATAACAAAATTTTTCTTATTATTGAATTTTATTGGAATAATAATCTATTTTAAAATTTATTTTAAATTTATTTTAATAAAATTTTAATAATATTATTTTGATTATAAAGTTAGACTTATTTTAAATTTAAATTGAATCTGTTTTGATAGATTTTCAGATCTGATTTCTAACAAAATTCTACACAATGTCAAAATAAGATCTAATCAACAAATTAATCTTTATATGTTCATATGTATATCTAATTAATTTTCTATAAGATTTCAGATCTAAATTTGATATTTTATAATCAGTATAAGATATGTTTTAAATCTAATATGATGTATATGGTGTATCAAATCTGATTAAATTAGATAAAAAATATAGTTGATGAGATTAAAGTCATATTTATGACATAAAATATTTTATCAAATTACATGTTGATGTAATCATATTTGAAATAAGATTTCAGATCTTGATAGTCCAGTAATCGAATTAATGAGATCTCCAGATCGTTTGGTTATAAGAGATAGAAGAGATTAATCTTTCTCTCTTGTCCATTCGATAGATCTCTTATAATGTGTAGGGATGTCATTGTGATCTAGTTTTATGAAGAAGAAGAGTGAATAAATTTTTATACATTATTTTAATCATAAATAAATTTATATTAGATCTAAAGTGATTAATGATAAGATAGATTCAGATATAAAAATTATTTTAAAATCTAAAAAGCATATTACATTAGATGTAATCGGTAGTGATCTAAAAATAGTCATGATACATGTGATGTATGTATGAAGTTTGGATCACACTTTTGCATATTTAATTATTAAATATATATATATATAAATTTATTTTTATGATATAAAATATATAGTATGCTTCACTTGAAATCATAGTAGAATAGTTTTACAAATTGAAATACATATTTTACACGCTTAATTTGAAATTAAGTTTAAACAATATAGATTTGAGAATTGAAGATTACTAAGATACTATATAAATCGATGGATAATGGGTTAGCATGAATCAGATCCTTCTATTGGATTAAACTTAGGGTTAGAAATAAATATGGATTGAATTAAAAAATTGATTAAATCTAATCAAGAGTTGAATTAGTTAGGTCAGAATTTTTCTAGATCAACCTCAATAGTTGAAGCTTGATCAAGTCTATATTTTTGACCTTACTAAATAGACCATGATCATGGCTTAGTGGTTGAGCCTGAATCTTCTACAAGATCAAATCAAAACTAATTAATCAGTTAGTGTTTAAGAAAAGTTTGGCAGTTTTGATTGAGTGGTTATTAATTGGGAACTACTCACATAGATGGCGTCTACTATGAGTTAATGGCATATCCCTCTCATTGATCTCACTTACCTAGCCAATATGGTAGATTATGTTTTGATTAGATCATTAGTCAATTCGAGTTGACCCGTACCATTAAAGTAATTTAGTATGACTGATTCAGGTGTCTTTAGATCAGCTTGTATAAAGTCCTCTTTATGACTTGATGAAGTCAGTGGGAGGATTTACTACTTGCAGGTCAATTTTTTTCTTATACTCAAATCAGTAAAATCAAATCCTTTAAATTATTAGGTCCTTAAAATGATATAGTTATGGAGATAACTTGTTCATAGCCTCCAATTAAGGTACGTGATAATGAGTGTAATATTCCAAATAGGTATTGGAGGTGCCACATGCCTGATGTCTATTGGGTATTGGAATTATCATTCATCATATGACCATCTTGTTATGTCCTTCAGATCAATACTTCGATTGGTCGAGCCACACTCAGATCTCGATATTCATTTGCTAGATGCACTTGGTATAGTCATGTTAATGGTTGGACCTAATTAAAATTTTCAGTGGAGGTGCCACACGCTTGCTGAAGAGATGCCTGGAGTAAAATCTAATTGCTAAAAGTTGTTTAGAGAAACAATTGGTTATGAACCTACCCATAGATACACTAGGATTGGCCAAGCCACACTCGAACCCGAATGCAGTCTACGTGGATTCTAGTACGTGCTAAAGAATTAATATAATTGTTCGAATTGGAGATAGAGGTTATCAATTCATATGCAATAGTGGGAGAACCTTTAGACTAAAGTCCATATCTTTATAATTAAAATAATTTATATACTAATAATTTTATATTTTTTTTCAGCTATGGCCAACACATTATCGCTCCATTCACTATTGGACAGCGACAAGCTTACTAGATCCAAATTTGATGGCTGGTATCGAAAGTTGAAGATCGTCCTAGAGCATGAGAGGATCCTGTACGTGCTTACAGATCCATCACCTGAAGAACCTACTGTCAATGCACCCCATGCTGCGAGAGACACTTATTTGAAGTGGACCGCACGATGGTGCATTGCATTATGAGGGCAGTAATAAATGATGAACTTAGCCATAAGTTCAAGGATGCACAACCAGAAGATATGATTCAAATGTTAAATGAGTCATTCGGTACCCTGAGGATGCAGAGAGACATAAAACTTTCTATACTGTATTCAATGCCTATATACGAGAGGGGGCGTCAGTCACTGATCATGTATTATACGTGATCGAGCAGATTGAATGCTTAAGTAAATTTGACTTTCCATTACATGAACAGTTAGGCAAGGATGTTATTCTCAATTCGCTATCAAAATTTTACCTATCCTTCTTGAGTCATTAGAATGACTAAACATGATGTGAACTATTATGGTTTGCTAGGATTGTTGCAGATGTTCAAGAAGGACCATCAGCTCCAAAAGGAGCTGGTGCATGTAGTGGGAGGTTCGTCTGCAGGTCATCAATCCTCTAAGAGAAGAAAGAAGAAGAAAGTGCAGAAAACTTATACCGTCGATCCCAAACTAAAGTAGAGCAAAAAATCAAAAGTCGACAAGAGCGAAGTAGAATGCTTCTTTTGCAAGAAGCTGGATCATTGGAAAAAAAATTATCCGGCATATATAGCTTTCCTTGATCCAAACAGGCCAAAGAATAAGAGAAATAAGCAATCAGTTATTTCGCAAGGTACTTATATGATAACTCCTTGTAATTTCTCTATTTGTGATACTACTATCTGGGTATTGGATATCGAAAGTTCGATTAATATTTGCACATCATTGCAGAGACTGTAAGTCAGTAGAAAATTTAGAGAAGAGCGATTTTTGAATATTGAAGATGGAAGCTTTATTACAGTTTTAGCTTTAGGAACCATGTAGTTTATTTTTGAGTCTAATAGTGTCATATTAGATGAGTGTCATTATTGTCCTTCCTTTTTGATGAATGTCATCTCTGTAGGTCTTTTAGCCAAATTTAATTTTAAATTTTTAATAAAAAATAATTTTTGAGATATCATTGTGAATGATACTATAATTATGCATGGATCATTAAAACATGGCATATATATATTATCACAGTCTATTTATGTAATGTACACATTGAATAAACATCTTAGTATAGATAATGTCAACGATTCTTGTCTTTGGTATTATAGGCTAGGTCATATGAACAAGAATATGATAGACAAGTTAATTAAGGAGAGTGTCCTTAAAATTAATAATTGTGAATCATTACCCACCTGTGAATCCTATCTACTTGATAAGATGATCAAGTCAGCTTTTAAGAGAAAAGGTGAACGAGCCAGTAATATTTTAGATCTAATACATAGTGATGTATATGGACTCATAAACATAGCTATTAGAGGAGGATACTATTACTTCATTATATTTACAGACGATCTATCGAGGTATGAGTATGTCTATCTTATGAAGCTTAAATTCGAATCATTTGAAATATTCAAATGATTCTGCAGTAAACTAGAAAAATAGATTGAAAAGAGTATTAAAACTCTTTGATCAGATCGAGGAGGTGAATACCTCACCAGTGATTTTCTGACATATCTAAAGGAGAATGAGATTCTCTCTCAGTGGATCTCTCCTGGAACACCATAACATAATAGGGTGTCTGAAAGAAGGAATCAAACCCTGTTAGACATGGTTCAGTTCATGATGGGGTTTGCTAATCTGCCAATCTCTTTATCAAGATACACTCTTAAAACTGCCTGCTATATTTTTAACAAGATTTTGAGCAAGTCTATCGATAAAACTCTATATGAGATGTGGACAAGGCGTAGGCTGGTGCTTTCACACCTTCGGATTTAGGGGTGTCTAGCTTATGTCAAGCGTTTAAAGATAGATAAGCTTAGACCAAAGTTTGATAAATATTTGTTCATAAGGTATCCAAAAAAAATTAAAGGGTACTACTTCTATCTTGTTGAAGAATAAAAGATGTTCGTCAGCAACAGGACAGTCATTTTGAAAAAAGAGTTTCTTAAAGAAGGAACTAATATCAGCAAAATTGAACTTGATGAAGTTCATGAGGTAGAAGAACCGACACACACAAAATCGAATTTGATTAGAGAATCGAATCCAGAGCCTGTAGAGGTACCATTAAAGAGATCCGATAGAGTATCACACAAACCAGACAGATACTATGATTTCTTGATCTGGGATGAAAATTCTATTGAACTAGATGAGAACGATGAGGATTCGATCACCTATATGAAAGTCATGTAAATGCCTGACTTTCAGAAGTGGCTTGAGGCCATGAAATTCAAGATAGAATCTATGGAGATCAATAGTGTATGGACACTAGTTGATCCATCCGAAGGAATAAAATTCATAAGGTGCAAGTAGATTTTTAAAAGAAAAAGAGAAGTGGATAGAAAGGTGGAGACATATAAAGCCCGTCTAGTTTTCAAAGATTACCATCAGTATTATGGTATTAACTATGACGAGACGTTCTCACCTATGGCAATGCTCAAGTCCATCCAGATTATGCTTACGATAGCAGCATAATTAGATTATGAGATTTGACAAATGAATTAAAACTACTTTCCTAAATAGGAAGCTAGAAGAAGAGGTGTATATGATACAACCTGAAGGGTCCATATCCACAGACGAATTTAAAATGTACAAACTAAATATATCTATCTATGGACTGAAGCGGTATTTAGGCATGCATTTTGATAAGGTGATTAAAATGTATGGCTTCGTTAGGAACGGAGGAGAGCCTTGCATCTTAAAATGGGCTAAAGATTCTATAGTTATCTTTCTTGTACTGTATGTAGATGACATACTGTTAATAGAAAATAACATCCCAGCTTTACAAAGTGTAAAGCTATGGCTCTTATCATAGTTCTCCATGAAGGATTTGAGAAAAGTATCCTACATCCTAGGGATGAAGATCTACAGAGATAGATCTAGAAAGTTGCTTGGATTGTCCCAATCTACGTATATCGATATCATATTGAAACGATTCAACATTGAGAATTTCAAGAAATGCTATCTTTCGATAGGTCATGGAATTACTCTCTCCAAAAGGGATTGTCCGACAATCTCTCAAGAGAGAGAGCGTATGAGTAGGATCCTATATGCTTCGACAGTGGGGTTTATTATGTATGTCATGATATGTACGAGATCAAATATAGTATATTCACTAGGGATAGTGAGTAGGTATCAGTCTGATCCAGATGAAAACCATTAGAAGGTTGTAAATACAATCCTTAAGTATTTGAAAAATACTAAGGACCAATGGCTTATCTATGGGAACACTGACTTGAAACTTATAAGATATACTGATTTTAGTTTTCAATCAGACTATGATGATAGCAGAAGTATGTCAGGCTACGTATTTACCTTAAATGGAGGAGCAATTTGCTGAAAGAGTTTCAAGCAACATACTATGGTCGATTTTGTATGTGAAGCAGAATACATTGCTGCATCCAATGGTACAAAGAAAGTGATGTGATTGTGGAAGTTCATCATCGAGCTTCGAGTTACATCCTTTATTGATGGCCCTATTCTTCTATATTGTGACAACACTGGAGTAATAGCTTAAGCAAAAAAATTAAAGTCACACTAGCGTACCAAGCATATTTTACATCGCTATCACTTTATATGAGAGATCATGGATTGAGATGACATGGAGCTTGAGAAGATCGACAAAAAAAAGAACATAGCCGACCTCTTCACTAAAGCTCTCGAAATCAAAGAGTTTGATGATCATAAATGAAAGATGGGTATAAGATACTGCCCCGATTGGCTTTAGTTTAAGTAGTAGTTGTTAGAAAATATATCCTAAAGCCAATCGTATGGACGATTATGCTCATTTTGTAATATATATATGAATTATTAATCAATGAATATAAGTTATTTTGGTATTTTTTATCATAAAGTTATATCTTCTTTGTTAGAACTCTTATGTTGTGATGAAGTCCTTAGAACTATAAAGTAATCGATAAAGAAAGATTTATCGTATAATTCTTAAATATATTCATGATCAAATGATACGTTATTAAAGGATGATGATGTTTATCAAGTGAAGATCGTTGTGTGTCATATAGACTGATTGTCTTTTTAATCAAGAAGTGTGAAAATACTGGTATGGCATCCAAGTAAAATATAGGAGTACATTATTATTGAATAAATGACTTATCTGTTGAGCATTCTGCTGTCAAGAGCAGCTCGCAAAGCATATGGGTATAAGTGTCTCTAAGATCTGAGATCATCATAGTGACTTATAAGTAACTCACTGTATTTTGATATCGAACTATCAGTATTTTTAATGTATTGATGGAAGGCTACTAGGTACAGTCGAGACTTATGAAGTCTGTGTGTGGATCAAGATGGAATTGACCCCTCCAGATTATAGGAGCTGATGTATCACTGTATTTTAATTTAGTAAATTTTGATCAGAATAATTTATGTGATGGATTTGAAAGATTGAAATACAATGTAGATGATTGTTCAGGGTTGATAGTTTAACCCTGACCATCTTAAAGCATTCAAGATCAAAGAGATAAATTATACGGTAATCATATGTACAGGTTCTTGAATATTATCTTGCAAATATTTGACCATCTGGATGTCAGAAATCATTACTAGATGGTAACTTCGATTAGTATAGAAAATGATTCCTGTGCTACTAACTTAGTGTTCGAACTTATGGAGTCACACACAAAGTCAAACGTCATAGGAAAGAATTAATCTAAGTCTATATGTTCAATTTAAAAGTACATGACTTGATTGAACAAATAGATTAACTTGATTGAAAATTAAGTTATGAGTTATATGAGATTAAATAGTTGACTTTGTCTAGCTAGCACTAGACATGAGATTCAGATTCAATTCCAAGGATGAACAAGATTTGATCTTTGATCTAAGAAGTCTATAAGAGATTGAATTTAAGTGCTAATTAATTTTATATTAGATCTAATTTAATTAGACTTAATTGAGTGCATAAATCCAAGTTAGATTTGGTCCTAAATTCTAAACAGTTTGGGATTGATAGCCTATTCGAAATTGATTCGAATCAGATTCGAATTAGATTTGAATTGATTCATATTTGGATTACATCCTTAAAGTTCACTTTTACTGAAATTCTCCCTCCTCATGGCTAACTAAGAGGTAGTGGGGTGCTGCATGGTGCCGCCTCACACTTGGGTGTAGGCATGGGTGCATGAGAGTGCCTAGTTAAGCACCAATCATTTCTCCTTTAGGACTTTTTTGATAAGTTATGGATTAATTCAAAACCTATTTAAATTAAAAATCCTAGTCTTATGGATCATGAAAAATTATCTATAAATAGGGAGGACCTCTAACTATCATAGCATTACAATTAGATTGTATGCTAAGGTGAGAAAAAGAGAGAGAAGAGATGTGAAGGAGGAGTGGGCATCACCCTTGGTGTGTCCCCCTTTGGGTGTCCCATCTTCTCCAAGGTGTGGAGGCATATTGGGCATCCCCTCTTGCTGGTGTGAGACATCATATCCGAGGTTCTCTCTCCTCTCTTGTTGCCTTGCAAAGGTGCTTTAATCTAAGGCTTCATCCCGCTTTTCTGTGAAGTTTGGCATGCGCGTGGAGGGTTTGTGGATTCAGACCTATGCAAGGCTTTAAATTCAGAATCTTTGAAGATTTGATCCCTATTCTACTACGTATCAGGTAAAGATCTAATCTTTATTAAATTATAATAGAAAATTTTTAGATGCACCTAGCTATCCGCCCATTCACCCAAAGAAATAGGTTTCTTTTCCTTCAAGATAATTATATGATAACACCTTATATCTTTTCTATTTATGATACTATGATATGAGTATTAGATACTGGTAGTCCTATTAATATTTACAATTCATTGCAGAGACTTCGAGTTATTAGGAGATTTGAAGATGGCGAGAGATTTCTAAATATTGGAGATGGATGATCAGTTTCAGTTCTAGCTTTAAGAATTATCAACTTTGTATTCAATTCTCATATTGTTATTCTTAGTGATTATCACTTTTGTTTTAGTTTCTTATTGAATGTAATTTCTGTAGGCCTTTTGGCCAAGAACAGTTATGAAATTTCAATAATTTTTTTTCTGATATCATTTTGAATGGTGTTACTATGATAAATGGATAATTAAATAATGGTATTTTATGTTGTATCCTGATCTAGTATAATGTACACATCAAATAAATATCCTAGAATAGATAATATCTCGGATGCCTATCTTTGGCATTGTAGGCTAGATTATATTAATAAGAATAGGATAAACAGGTTGACTCAAGAGAAAATCCTCGAAGTCAATGATTGTAAATCATTGCTAACCTATGAGTCTTGTCTACTTAGGAAGATGATCAAGCTATCTTTTACTTAAAAAGATGAACGAGCCAGTGAAGTTCTAAGTCTCATACATACTGATGTATATGGACCCATGAACACAAGTATCAGATGTAGGTATTACTACTTTATTATGTTTACTGACGATCTATCTAGGTATGTATACGTCTACTTGATGAAATATAAGTCTGAATCATTTGAAATATTCAAACAATTCTGTAATGAGATAGAAAAATAAACTGAGAAGAATATTAAAACTCTTTAATCTGATCAAGGAGATGAATACCTCTTCAGTGAGTTTCTGACATATCTAGGAGAGAATGAGATTCTCTCATAATAGATCCCTCCTGGGACATTACAACATAATGGTGTGCCTGAAAGGAGGAATCGAATCCTGTTGGATATGGTTCAATCTATGATGGGCTTTGCTAGTCTGTCAATCTTTTTTTGAGAATATGCACTCGAGTCAGTTTGTTATATACTTAATAAGGTTTCGAGTAAGTCTGTAAATAAAATAGCATATAAGATATGGATAGGGCATAAGTCAGTACTCTCACACCTTAGGATTTGGGGGTGTCCAGTTTGTTTCAAATATTTAATAATAGCCAAGCTCGGACCTAGGTCGGACAAATATCTTTTCATTGCATATCTGAAAGAAACTAAGGGATATTATTTCTACCTTACTGATGAACCAAAAGTGTTTGTCAACCTTAGGGCTATGTTTTTGGAAAAGAAGTTCTTTGAGAAAAGAACTAATGTCACTAAAATTGAACTTGATGAAGTTCGACAGGTAGAAGAACCGACACAATCTAGTGAACCTACAGAATTAGAGTTGATTAGAACCAAGCCTAAGCCTATTGTAGATGCATCATTGAGGAGATCTGGTAGAGTACCACATCAATCGGATAGATACTATGATTTTTTGATCCGAAATGATGATCCTGTTAAACTTTATGAGAACAACGAAGATCTGATCACCTCTAAGGATGCAATGCAGAGATCCAACTTTGATAAGTAGCTTGAGGTCATGAAGTTTGAAATGGAGTCTATGATAGTCAATGATGTATGGACGTTGGTTGATCTACCTGAAGAAGTAAAACCCATAGGGTGTAAGTAAATTTTTTTAAAAAAAAGATGCAGACGGGAAGATGGAGACCAATAAAATCCATCTGGTTGTCAAGGAATATCGTCAACATTATGGTATTGACTATAATGAGATATTTTTTTTCTGTGATAATATTCAAATCCATTCAGATTATGCTTATAATAGTGGCACATCTGGACTATGAAATCTCGCAAATGGATGTGAAAATTGAAAGAATAATGTCCTACAAGTCAATTGCAAATGAGATGCGATAGAGTGTTTTTATAATTTATCTTCCAAACTCATGTAAATTGATATTTTTATTATTAATAAAATAGATATTTTTGATTCATTATATACTGCATCTTATTAATTTTAAGATTATAATGAACCCTATAGGTGTGGACAATGATTTTATGACCGTGATGAGATCATGCCAGTGAGACCTAATTTCTCGATAGTCCTGATCTAAATCATTCTTAATCATTGGTACATTGAGTCAGAGATCAATGATATTGATAAGACTGGCATGCTCAGAAATGAGGGTGGTTGATCTCGCAATCACTTGTGTGGTGATATTAATATAAAGATATGGGTGCTCATTAGAGAATGAGTTCACTGAATTGACCTACGAGAGAATAGCTTTAAGTTATTAATTAACAATTTCAGTTATGGGTGCTTGTCTTAAATTATGGGCACCCATGATACATAATTTCAGTTATTAAATTGTTAATACAAAGATATGGGTGCCAATCTTAAATTATGTATCATAAATAGCTTTAAGACTGGCATGTCCTATGTATACATAATTTTAGTTATTAAATTATTAATTTATGATAATTTTGAAATTTGTATTATCATGGTTATATGATGCTCAAATTGATGCATTGTTAAGGGTGCAAAGCATGCCTAATGTGATTAGGGTTTGCTATTTTTTTTCGATATGCTTAATATATATTTTGATTTTCATTGCACCCTTATATGATTTTAATATATCATATGATTGCTATTTAGTATAGTAGAAGCATATTAAATTACATAATTTGTAGTGTACATTTTATGTGATTGTAGTTAGGATGTGCTGAGATCAGTTTAAAGTTCTTCATAAAAAATTATATTAAGTTGTAATGTCGGGATTCATTTTATTAATCAAAAGTCAAATTCTTAAGATCAATTGGTGTCAAAAAGTGTCATAGGTGATTTTCTAATTAGGTCCGTATGCTGGCCTGACCAACTCTGTTGGTGTCTAAAAAAGTTATGGGGAGCCTCCTACCTACTTACCTGGTCAATTTGGTCTTGTTAATTTTCGAACTTAGATTGATTAGTGATATAGACATTACAAGGGCTTTCTTTCAAACTTAGTCGATAGAATATGTCAAGATCTTAGTGAGCTTATTGTGCTATCCACAAGGTTTACTATAAAAATTGACATGATGTTGATCAATTGCATATTAATGCTTATGGCATATTTGAATGTTGTTGTTTTGTTATGCTATCCACAAGGACAGCATTGTTTAAGTATGACTATATAGGATTGAAGGGTCAACTTAACTAGAACACTATAGTTTATTGTGCTATCCATAAGATTATATGTGATCTAGAGGCCAGAGTGAATGATGTTGAGAATTGTAAAGGTACAATTGATAAGGAGTTACCTACTCTTGAACTCATGAATGCTTATTGTGCTATCCACAAGGTATTTGTGAAGAATAGGGATCTCAACCCCACTAAGAAATATTAGAATATTTCTCGATTTCATACTTGAGGACTATAAAGTTAGATAAAATAGTAGAAAATACAATTAGATAAAAGTCCTAGTCTAGTTATGCATGTCATCATGGGTTATCCGCTTATATTATGTTCTTATTGTCGTAGATTAACTTCCACATGGCATCCTCACTTTCACTTAGAGGTATCCTAGATGCAAACAAGTTGACTGGACCTAACTATGTCGACTGGTTAAGGAACTTGATAATTGTTCTCACTCAGAAGAAAATCTCTTACATTCTGGATACACCTGCTTTAGATTCTCTTGGAAAAGATGCTTCCAAGGAGGATAGGGCTGCATACAAGATATAAAAAGATGATAGTGTGACTGTCAAATATATCATGCTTGTCTCAATGAGCAACGAGCTCCAGAGGCAGCATGAGGACATGGACGTTCCCTCTATTCTTCTTAATCTTAAAGAGCTATATGGGGAATAAAGTCGGACTGCTCGATATGAGATATCGAAGCAATTGTTCTGTGCTCTTTTGACTGAAGGTTCTTTTGTGCAAACACATGTCCTAAATATGATTGATTTGATTACTCGTCTAGGATAACTAAATTTTACCATGGATGGTGAACTGAGCCAAGATTTGATCTTGCAATCTCTTTCTGACTCTTTTTCTTAGTTTGTCATTAATTATCACATAAACAAACTGAACATCTGCTTGTCAGAAATATTGAATATGCTGAAAATAGCAGAGAGCCATTTCAAGGGTGAAAAAGCTCAGGTTCTTCATATTGATAAGATTAGCAAAAAGAAGAAAAAGAAGGATTTCAAGAAAAAGTTGAATTCTAAGGCTGGCATCTCCAAGAAGAAGGTGAAGAAAGTCTCCACCAAAAGTACTTGTTATCACTATAGCAAGGAGGGCTACTGGAAGAGAAATTGTGAGTACCTTGCAATCGTGAAATCGGCAAGCGTTGCTAAAAGTTTGTATATGATACAAACTAATTTATCATTAAGTACTTCATTTTCAATTTCTTGAGTTTTGGATACCGCCTGTGGTTCACACCTTTACAAATCGTTGCAGGATCTACAGAAAATAAAGAATCTGAATAAAGGTGACTTTAAGCTATTCAACGCTAGTAGAGAGTCCATTCAGGTCGAAGTCGAAGGAATTAGAATTTTGAAGTTATCTTCGGATAAAATTTTTGAACTAAAGATCTGTTATTATATTTCTGATATTGTTAGAAATATTATTTTTATACCATTATTATTAGAATAAGATTTTGAAATAATTACAAGAAATAATGGTTGTTCTATTTATTTTTTTAATGAATATTATGGAAGTGCTTTTATTAATAATGGTCTTATGTTTCTTTCACTTAATGATAATGTGCTTCATGTTGATAATATAAAGAAAAAAAGAGAGAAGATGTGAATGTCAGGTACCTCTGGCACTATCGATTTAGCCATATAAATGAGACAAGGATTAACAAGTTATACAAAGATAATTTTTTTGATCCTTATGATTATGAATCATATGAAACTTGTGAATCTTATCTCATGAGAAAAATGATCAAAACTCCATTTACTGGATATGAAAATCAGACGAGTGATATTTTGAACCTTGTACATATTGATGTATGTGGTCCAATGTCAACTCAAGCCAGAGGTGGATACTCTTACTTCATCACTGTTGGGTATAAAATAATCCCTGTCGAAGTTCATAAGAGGCCAACCCTCCCAGGACTCTTTCGACTTCCGACCTTATGCGACGTCTTTCTGAACTCCCCCGACCGTCCGAGCTTTCACAGTACCATCCGGACTCCTCCAGCAGTCGACCTTCCATAGTGTGCTCCAGATTCTTCCAATGGACGAACTCCTATCATACCCTCCGGACTTCTCCGATAATGAGCTCCTTCAGTCGTCTACCGGACTGCTCCAAATGCTCTCTGGGCTTCACTATCAGTCAATTTTCTACAGTGATCGATTACTCTCCGAATCTCTTCCAGACTTCTTCCTGTCACGATCGACTTTACTCCGAGCTTCTTCCGAACTTCGTCAATATCCGAACTTCTCCAACAGCAGGACTTCTACAGTAACCAGATTTCATTCAAGTTTCTGCAGTGATCAACCACCTTTCGAATTTCATCCGAGCTTCTACAGTAAGCGAATTCCATCCGAGCTTCTACAGTAAGCGAATTCCATCCGAACTTCTATTGCAAGTGGACTTCGTCCTAGCTTCTACAATAAGTGGCTTCCTTTCGGACTCCTACAAGAATCAGACTCTGTTCGAACTTCTACAGCTGATAGATTTCAGACGAACTTCTACAACGAACAGACTCCAGTAGCCAGATTTTTACTTCGAACTTCTATTGCAAGCGGACTTCATTCGAGTTTTCACGGCAACCGGTCTCCATCCGAGCTTCTACAGCTCCAACAGCTGGATTTCTACAGTGACCGATTGTCTCCGATGTCTTTCGTACCTCTCCAAGCCATCCACCTTCAACAGCACCAACCAAACTTCAACAGTGCCAACTTGACCCCTCCGACGGACAAATTCTCTCTGGACCCCTCCAGCGGTCGACCTTCCATAGTGTCCTCCAGACTCCTCCAACGGTCGGCCTTCCATAGTTCCTCCAGACTCCTCCAACAATCGACCTTCCACATTGTCCTCCAGACTCCTCCAGTGGATGAACTTCCATAATGTCTTTCAAATTTCACTATCGATCGATCTTCTGCTGGATTCCTCATGCAACCGGACCCCTCCAGTGGACAGTCCTCAGACAAGCTTCTACATCAAACAAATTTCAGACGGACTTCTCTAGCAATCGGACTCCAGCCGGATTTCTCCAACAGAAAGTTTTCATCTGGGCTTCTACAGCAGATGACTTTCATCTGCAGCATCACTGCCTAGGACACCCAACAATAGTTAACCCGTCAGCAACCTCGAAAATATCCGAGCTTCTCTTAAATTATTGAGACAGAGAGCTATTCCGCTCCACCAGACATTCCAACTGAACTTCAGCCATCCAGCCCGAACTCTCCGATAAGTCGTGACAATGGACACCACTCCACTCTCTGTAACAAACTCCATATGGCCCCATCACTCTTCGGCAAGTCGCGACAACAGACACCACTCCACTCTCCGTAACAAACTTCACGTGGCCCCGAGTGGCCCACTACCAGGCAGTTACGGACGTCGCTGTCAATCAGTTACACTCTTCTATCTATAAAGAGATCCCCCAGATACGTTCTCCTCTAAGCTCAAAATACTATCTCTAAACTCTGCTAAAATTCTATTCGAGTGCTCAATTTTTATTGAAGCAGAGTACTGACTTGAGCATCGGAGGGTCTTGCCGGAGCACCCCCAACTCCGGTTTAGACTTTCTTTGTAGGTCCCGACGGCAGCCGTAATTTTCTCGACTCCAACTTCTCCGATATCGGCAGAATTCTACACCAACAATCACGTTTATTGATAATAGGTCAAGGTTTGGATAAGTATATTTAATGAAGTATAAATTTGAAGTCTTTGATAAATTTAAAGAGTATCAAAGAATGATCGAAAAATAATCTGATAAAAGTATTAAAATTTTTCAATCGGATCGAGGAGGAGAATACTTATCCAGTGAATTTTTTGATTATTTAAAATAAAATAGAATACTCTCTCAATGGATACCTCCTTATACTTCATAATTAAATAGAATTGCAAAAAAGAAGAATTGTACCTTATTACATATGGTGTGATCCATGATGTGTTTCACGGATCTTTCAATATCCTTCTGAGAATATGCCCTCGAGGCTGCAGTGTATATTTTAAATAAAATATCTTTGAAATTTATTTTTAGCACTCCGTATGAAATATGAAAAGAAAAAAGATACAATCTTAAGCATCTTAAGATTTGAGATTGTCCGGCTTGTGTGAAAAATGTTGACGGATATAAGCTAGATGCTAGATCAAAAAAATGCAAGTTTATAATTTATCCCAAGGAGAGTATAGGGTACTAGTTCTATAATCCTACTCAACAAAAGGTGTTTGTTGGTAGGCATGCTATTTTTCTAGAGAAAGAGTTTATCCAAGAAGGAGGCAGTGGGTGGTCTGTTGAACTTGAAAAAGTTCAAAACCTACAATCCATCCAAGATTTACCAAATAGTTCTCAACCAGTTGTTTCCATTATTGAGGCACAGCCACTACATGCACCTCCTCTCCGAAGATCAAGTAGAGTATGTAGTGTACCACTCAGGTATGGATTTGTCATTGAGAATGACAACACAACCCACATCATTGAGAATGATGATCCTATGACCTATTCGAAAACTGTCATGAGTAGTGACTCTGGCAAGTGGCTCAATACCATGAAATTCAAAATGGACTCCATGTATGCCAACCAAGTATGGACTTTGATTGATACGTCTGAGCGTGTGATCCCAATAGACTGCAAATGGGTCTTCAAAAAAAAGATTGGAGCAGATGGCCAGGTAGAGACCTATAAGGCCAGGCTTGTGGAAAATGGTTTCTGACAAAAATAAGGTGTTGATTATGAAGAAACCTTTTCGTCGATAGCCATGCTCAAGTCTATTCGGATAATACTTGCTATTGCAGCATACCATGACTATGAGATCTGGCAGATGGATGTCAAGACTGTCTTTCTCAATAAAAATTTTGAGAAAAAAATCTATATAACTTAGCCAGAAGGATTTGTCTATAGTGGGAGAGCAAATCAGGCATGCAAGCTAAATAGATCCATTTATGAATTGAAGCAAGCATCGAGGAGCTGGAACATCCATTTTGATGAGACAGTCAAATCGTTTGGCTTTATCAAAAATATGGATGAACCTTGTGTGTACAAGAAGAATAGTGAGAGTGCTATTATCTTCTTGATTTTGTATGTGGATGACATACTGCTCATTGAAAATGATATTTCGATGTTGCAATCAATTAAAACTTGGCTATCACAAAAATTTTTCATGTAAGACTTGGGTGAAGCATCTTATATACTTGGTATTAAGATCTATAGGGATAGATCCAATAGGATGCTAGGCTTGTCCCAGTCTGGATACATTGATCTTGTGTTGAAGAGGTTCAACATAGAGAAAAGTAAAAAATGTTACTTGCCCATAGGTCATGGCATACAACTCTCTAAGAAGATGTCTCATAAGATACCTGAAGAGAGAAATAGAATGAGTTCTATTCCTTATGCTTCAGCTGTAGGATCAATAATGTATGCTATGTTATGTACTAGGCCTGATGTTGCTTATGCCTTGGATATTGTAAGCAGATTTCAGGCTGATCTCGGTGAAGATCATTGGAAAGTTATGAAAAATATACTTAAGTACTTGAGAAGGATGAGATATTTTTCTGATATATGGTGGATCTGATTTAAAACTGTAAAGTTATATCGATTCTAGTTTCTAATATGATATGGATGATAGCAAATCCATATCTAGGTATGTGTTCACCTTGTATGATGGTGCAGTAAGTTGGAAAAATTTCAAATAGCAAACTGTTGCTGACTCGATCATTGCGGTTGAGTATATTGCTGCAAGTGAGGCTGCTAAGGAAGCCGTTTGGATGAAGAAATTCATCACAGAATTATGTGTAGTTCCAGAGATTGAACAACCAGTGTCCCTTTATTGTGATAATACTGGGACAGTTGCTCAAGCCAAAGAACCAAGATCTCTGTTGCCTAGCTATGCAACCCAAGAGGGGGGGTGAATTGGGTTTCTAAAAATTTTAAGCTTAACTAATGACTTATGAAAAATATTCGTCAATAGCTAAATGAATGAGGAGAATAAACTTAATTCAAGACTAATTGTCAAAAGCAAGAATGCAAGGAAATAATGAAGAGTTAAAGAGAAGCAATTATGCACACCACAAACAAAAGGATTTATAGTGGTTCGGTGCCAACCTTGCACCTACATCCACTCCTCAAGCTCCTACTTGAGAATTCCAATCCACTAATCTTGTATTCAACCCGAATACAAACGTCAGAAACTCCGACTCTAGCTATCCCAAGCTAGACCACTTATTTTTCGGGTACAAGCCAACCCAATACACTCCGATTCTAGGTTCGGATCAACCTTCCCTTGTTTTGAAACCCTTCCAAAATAAAAACAATCACTCAAACTGAGTAAAACAATTTATAGCACAAATAAGTACAAAAAAAAGCTCCTTTAATGAGCGAATATAACTTTAAATATACTTTACTCAAGAGAAGAAGACCCTCTTTGGATTTCCTCAAGGTAGTTGAAGACTTAAAAGTGCACTTGAGGAGTTGGTGAGCTTGGTTTAAAGGCTTCTTCAAATCTTTGAATGAACTCTTGATAAGGGCTGAAAAGTTGGCTTGAAAAACTCTTTTTCAAATTCTCTCTTTTGAATGCTCTTGAATGCTCTCTTGAATGCTCTTCAAATCTCTTTCAATCTCTTACTTGTTTCCCACCTTTTGGATCCTTTTATAGCTTTAAGAAATAGAGAAAAACATTCTAGACTGAAAAAGAGCCGTTAGACCACATTAAATGAGTATTAAAAGCACTTAAAATGGATTAAAAACTAGCCGTTGCGGAGAAATCTCATCACAAGGGTCGACTCATGGGTTGACTCATGCCTGGGGGTCGACTCATGGGTCGACCTCTGTGGAAAAATATCAGAAAATAAGGTTCTGTGATTTTTGGTCTAAAAACTGCAGGGGTCGACTCATGGGTCGACTCATGCCTTGGAGGTCGACTCATGGGTCGACTCACAGGTTGTGCCAAGCCAAAAAATCTGCGCGTCAAACAGCTCATGTGTCATGAGTTGACTCATGGGTCGACTCATGAATTTCAAACATGCATAACTTTCAAAATACAAGTCCAAAAATAATGAAATTTTTGCCAATGGATCACAAATCTTTTGTTCTATCATTTGATACTTTCAAATCAGGGTTTTGGTAAAATTATGATTTTGCCCCTGAAGAGCAATAGGTCTTTTTCAAATGAAAATTATTAGTACCCCTTCAACTGTTTTGTAATCATCAAAATCAATCTAAGGAGCAACAATCTTCTCCTTTTTGATGATGACAAAACACTTGAACAAAAGTATTTATGTGAATCATGAATTTCAAAAGAATGCATTATAAGTAGTTTGAAGATAAAAAGAAGATTTATTACCAACTTATAAGTGCATTGCTTGAGAAGAAGATTGATTCTTTTGGTATGTGATACAAGTGCTCATTTGCATAAATAGTTTGCCCATTGCTTAATGATTTGAAAATTTGCTTATTTGATTATGTGATTTTGGTATTAGAGTAGAAAATTTGTTTTTGTTATCAGAGCAAGTTGTATCTTGAAAATTTGCTCATTCTCATTTGATTATTTAGTTTCAGTATCAGAGCAAAAATAATTAAGTGTACCAATACATGTCTAAGAATTAATTTGTAAAGTATATCAGAGCATGTCAACTTTAAGATGTATCAGAGCAAGTTAAATTTTAAAGCATATCAGAGCATGTTTAAAGAAGTAATTTTAAAGGTTGCTCATTTGCATTGTACTTAGCAATTCACTCATTGTATTTTTAAGTCATTTAATAATTTTACTTTTGATATTGTTCTTTAATTTCTCTCCAATTCATTCATTTGATTTTCAAGTCTTTTAATAATGTATAATTTTGCTTTTGATATGTTTCTTTTTCTTTAATTCTTCCCTAATTCATTCATTTTATTTTCAAATCTTTTAATAATTTATAATTTTGCTTTTGATAATAATTTATAATTTTACTTTTGATATGTTTCTTTTTCTTTAATTTCTCTCCCTTTTTGACATCATCAAACATTGTTAGCTCCCCCTCTTTCTCTGAATACGTTTTCTCTTTAGTATTTTTTTCAAACTTCTAGTGCTAATCATTAATATTTGCTCCCCCTGAATACAGCAATCATTAACCAAAATATGCCATAGATTATCATAGATATGAATTATCAACAAGGAGAAGATATATAATCAAGAGATGATAAACACCATTACAAAGAGTAGATATATATAATTTAAAACCATAGTTGTTTTAATACATATTTCATAACATAAAAGTCAGCTAGCTAATGTCATTACATGGCCCAAAATACAGATCCTAGAAAGAACAAGAGACTAACACCTAGGATCTAGTAAAGCTCATGACTAGATGGATCGGAGTCATCAGAGATAGGGTGAGGAGATGATGGATCTCGACCAAGAGTACATCCTCTACCCCATTTGCCTCTGCCACGAGTGGGTGAGCGAGATGAACTAGGAGGTTGAAAACGTTGAGAGGCCAAAGACTGGACTGAAAGAGTGAGTCTAATGGAATCAAGAACGTTCAGTGCTCTCGAAACAGACTGAAGCAGAGCAGTGAACTGAGTAGATGCATGCTCACTCGAGCCTCTGATCTCTCTCCTCAATAACTCATAACCACCCTCCAATGCACCTCTGAGCTTGCCAGCCTCTGCAGTAAGGTCTGTGACCTCAATAGTGCTCTCCTGTGGCTGATGATGGGCCAAAGCTAAGACTTGCCCCTGCAAGTCAAGAACTCTCCCAATCAGTCTCAAAATACTGTCCTCGAGCTGCTGAATCCGAATAGACTGATCTGAGATCAACTGAAATACAGTGGAGATATGGGGGATCAAGGTATGATCAGAAGAATCTAATGATGTGGATCCCGGTGCAAATGCAGAAGTGCTCCACTGCCGAGAAAGCAAGGAAGCCACACGTTGAGAAATCTGCTCAATCTGATCATTAGTCAATCTGAACTCTGAAGGTGGTGCTCTGCTCTCTGGCTGCTGTATTGGTGTGTACCTCCTGGTGAACTCTGAAGGGCCAGCTTCTGGATCTGAAACAAACTGGATGTCTGAAGATGCTGCCCTGAAGTCATGGAGAGGAGATGAGGGATCTTCTTCTTCAGCTCTGTCCTCTACTCTGTCCTCAGCTCTCTCCTCAGAACCCTTGATCCAACCACCATCAGATTTAGTGAATCCCATATGGTGCAGAGTGTGTTGGTTGATGGTGTCTGCGTGAGAAAGCTTAGCAGATGCCTCCCCCTCAAAACTGACTCCAAACCTCCTGAAAACTAGTGTAAGGGCCATACCAAAAGGCAGATGTGCCTTGGATCTGTTCAGTGTCTCTCTCATGGCCTCAATCATTAAAGCAGGGAGGTTTAATGGGGTTTGAGTGATCACATGAAATATTATACAAATATCTCTGCCAGAAAGGAGGTCACGCCTACCACTCCTAGGGAAGAAGAGCTTTGTCACTAATTGATGTAGGATTCTCATTTCAATTGACAAAATTTTGGCTTCCAATTTATTCAAACTTCCCGAGTAGGTTCCTCCTAGAATTACACTGATCCCCTCTTCCTTCACTGGGAGTTCCATGTAAGAATATCCCTCACAGGGCAAATGTAGTATCTCTCCCAAAATAATAGGATCCAGACAGATATCAACTCCCTTAACTGTAGAAGTTACTGTTCCATTGCCATAATGCAGATTTTGATAAAATTCTCTAACCAAGTCTACAAAAGTAACTTCCTTGAGAGAGCAGTAAAAATCCCAACCCTGGTTTTTTATCTTTGTTCCAAAGGTGAAACCCTCTTTTTCAAAGAATCTAAAATCCACATTCTTGCCGGTTTCAACCTTCCTATCAGATAGAAGGATTTTACTAGGGCTAAGGGGAGACTGAGAGGGACCTTGAGCAGACACTGAAGTCGGAATGGGAGCAGTGGAGGACTGAGCAGCTTGTCTTTTTCTGCGGATGCTTTCTTCCAGCTCACGGACTGATTTTCTTCTTTGAGGAAGCTTCATCTTTGGAGCCATTCTCACCACAAGAGCAGGCAGGGAGACTCGGAAGACCAAAAAGGTGAGTAGAAGGAGGGTTACAAGAGGATGGAAAGAGATTTTGGCGGAGAGAAGAGATGGTTTTGAGAAGAACGGTGGAGGCTAGGGCACGCTCCAACCGCTTCAATCAAGGGAGAGAGATGCGAAAAGCTCCTTTCCCAGGCAGTGATTTGAGATGGAGAGGAGAAGGGAGAATGTTCTTGGGTTAAATCCTTGGTTTTGGAGAGAAGGAAGATGAGGATGACGGGTCTTGGAGGGAGGAAGACGAAGAGAATAGAGGGTCGGCTCATGAACAGGTTTTAAGATAAAATGGAATGAGCCCGTGGGATGTTGGCCGAAAATTACTAGTTTGCCAATGGGTCGACCCCAGGGGGTCGACTCATGAATCACAAAAATTCAGAAAAAATATGAATAAATTCCAAAAAAATTTAAAATTTTGGGAGAAGGAATTTTGCTCAATGACAGGTTGTGAGAATGATAATCTTGAACTTTTAAGACCAAGAGAGATGATGAAAATTGATCTCAACTCGATTCCTTAAAAATGGAGAAACACTTAGGCATAAGGATCAAAAATTCCTAGATTTCTCCTAATTTCACAGAATCTATCCTCGCTAAGGGCCTTTGTAAAGATATCAGCTAATTGATTTTCAGTGTAAACATATTCAAGAGTTATATCTTTGTTTTGAACATGTTCTCTTATAAAATGATGTCTTATTTCAATATGCTTAGACCTTGAATGTTGTATTGGACTTTTAGTTAGATTTATGGCACTTGTGTTGTCGCATCTTATGGGTGTTTCATTAAGTTTGATTCCAAAGTCTTCGAGTTGTTGCTTAATCCACAAGATTTGAGCACAACAACTTTCGGCTGCAATGTATTCGGCCTCAGCCGTAGACAGTGCTACCGAATTTTGTTTCTTGCTAAACCAGGAGATTAGGTTCACTCCAAAAAATTGGCAAGTTCTATTAGTGCTTTTTCTATCTAACCTACATCCAGCAAAATCAGTATCTGAATATCCTAATAAATTAATTAGTGAGTCTTTAGTGTACCATAATCTTAGAGTTTGAGTACCATTTAGATATCTAAGGATTCTTTTAACAGCATTCAAGTGAGACTCTTTAGGATTAGATTGATATCTAGCACACAAACAAACACTAAACATGATATCAGGCCTACTTGCAGTTAAATATAATAGAGAGCCAATCATACCTCTATAGTATTTTAAGTCTACACATTTACCTTCTTCATCCTTGTCAAGCTTACATGAGGGGCTCATGGGTGTGCCAATTGCTTTGGAGTTCTTCATTCCAAATCTTTTGAGTAATTCCTTGGTGTACTTGCTTTGGGTGATGGAGATTCCTTCTTTTGTTTGTTTGATTTGGAGTCCGAGGAAGAAAGTGAGTTCTCCGATCATGCTCATTTCGAACTCCCCCTGCATGAGCTTAGCAAAATCTTGACAAAGAGACTCATTAGTAGATCCAAAAATAATGTCATCAACATAAATTTGTATAACTAATATGTCATTTTGATTTCTTTTAATAAAGAGGGTTGTGTCTACATTACCTCTTGAAAAACCATTGTTTAGTAAGAATTTGCTTAGCCTATCATACCAAGCCCTATGTGCTTGTTTTAATCCATATAGAGCTTTATTTAATTTAAAAACATAATTAGGAAAAGCATGATTTTCAAAACCTGGAGGTTGTTCTATATAGACTTCTTCAGTAATATATCCATTTAAAAATGCACTTTTGACATCTATTTAAAATAATTTAAATTTCATAAAGCAAGCATATGCAAGTAGAAGTCTAATGGCTTCTAATCTAGCAACAGATGCAAAGGTCTCATCAAAATCAATTCCTTCTTCTTGATTATAACCTTTAGCAACCAATCTTGCTTTATTTCTTATTACATTACCATGTTCATCTAATTTGTTCCTAAAGACCCATTTTGTGCCAATTATTGAATAATTTTTAGGTCTTGATACTAAAGTCCAAACATTATTTCTTTCAAATTGATTAAGTTCCTCTTGCATTGCATTAATCCAATTATGATCATTTTCAGCTTCTTCAATAGTTTTTGGTTCAAGATGAGATACAAAAGCACAATGATTAAATACATCTCTAAGTGAAGAACGAGTTTTTACCCCATGCATAGGATCACCAATTGTTGCCCAGCTATGCAACCCAAGAGGGGGGGGGGGTGAATTGGGTTTCTAAAAATTTTAAGCCCAACTGATTACTTATGAAGAACAAAACAAAGACTTTAATTCAATATTAATTACCTAAAGCAGGAATGCAAGAATATAATAAAGAAATAAAGTGAAGCGATAAAGCACACCACAAACACAAGGATTTATAGTGGTTCGGTGCTAACCTTGCACCTACATCCACTCTCCAAGATCCTACTTGGGAATTTCAATCCACTATACTTTGTATTCAACCCGAATACAAAACGTCGGAAACTCCGACACTAGCTATCCCAAGCTAGATCACTTATTTCCCGGGTACAAGTAAACCCAAAATACTCCGATTTCAGGTTCGGATCAACCTTTCCTTGTTTTGGAAATCCTCCAAAAACAAGAACAATTACTTACAAGAGTAAGAGAATTTAAAGCACAAATTAATACAATAACAGCTCTTTAAATGAGCGAATATAATAATAAAATCACTTTACTCAAATGAAGAAACCCTTTTTGAATTTTCTCAAGATGGATGAACGCTTGAACGAATGCTTGAGAAGAGGATGATCGTTGATTGAAGATCCCTTGAAGACTTTGAACGATCTCTAGATCAAGGTTGAAACAATAAGCGTGACAAATCCTCTCTTTGAAAACTCTTGAATCTCTTTCACAATCTCACATGTGGATTTTGGATCCTCTTTTCTTTTTCTTTCGAATATCTCGTTGATCTCAGGCTTTTTCGTGCAGATTTCGGATCCTCTCTCTTCTATTTGATCTCACGTTTGATCTCTATTTAATCTGTAATTTCTTTCACCATTTCAAGCATTTTATAGCATTAAAAGCAAGAGAAAATAATTTAGGCAGATAAAGAGCCGTTAGAGCAATTTTAGAAAGCATAAAAGGCAATTAAAATGGGCAAAAAAATAGCCGTTGCTGACATTTTCCGTCGCAGGGGTCGACTCATGAGTCGACTCATGCTACAGGAGTCGACTTCTGTTGCAACAGCCAGAAAATGAGTTTCTGCAATTTTTGGCCTAAAACTGCAGGGGTCGACTCATGGGGGTCGACTCATGCCTGGGGGTCGACTCATGAGGGTCGACTCACAGGGTGTGCCAATCAGCTCATTGTGCCATGAGTTGACTCACGGGTTGACTCATGATTTTCAAACATGCATAACTTTCAAAATACAAGTCCAAAATCAATGAAATTTTCACCAATAGTTTACAAATCATTTGTTCTATCAAATGATACTATCAAATCAGGATTTTAGTGAAATTATGATTTTGCCCTTGAAGAGCATAAGGACTTTTTCAATTTAAAATTGTTTGTATCCCTTCAATCTGCTTTGTAATCATCAAAATCAATCTAGGAGCAACAATCTCCCCCTTTTTGATGATGACAAAATATTTGAACAAAAATATTTATGTGAATCACTAATTTCAAAAGAATGCATTATACATTTATATGCTTGAAAAGAGTAAGATTCTTTTGGCATGATCATATACAAAAGTAGTTTGTCCATCTTCTTAAAGATTTGAAGATATGCTCATTGGAATATGTGATTTTGGTGTTAGAGCAGAAAACTTATTTTTTATTATCAGATTGAGCTCTATTTTGAAAATTCCATTCTCATTTGATTTTAGTTTTAGCATCAGAGCAAAAAAAAAATACTTACGTGCTTAAAAAAAAATTATGTGTGCCAAAGTATGTTTAAAAGTTGATTTTGAGCTTAAGTGTATTAACTCATTTTGAGCTTAAGATATATCAGAGCAAGAGAAAAGAAATAAATTTTGCAATGTATCAGAGCAAGAACAATAATTTTTACAATGTTATCAGAAAAGATTTTACAATGTATCAGAGTAAATGTTATAATATATCAGAGAAAATTTCACACTGTATCAGAGCAAATATCAGAGAAACTTTCACACTGTATCAGATTAAATTTTATCATGTATCAGAGCAAGTTAAAAGAAATTTTAGGATGTATCAGAGTAAATCAAATTTCTTAAGATGTATCAAGGTAAATTTCAAAAGATATATCCGAGCAAGTTTGAATTTTGAAATATATCAGAGCATATAAAAAATTACTTATTTGCATTGTACTTATGATTTTGCTCTTGATGGATGGCTTTTTGTTTAATTTCTGTCTGATATCAAATTTCTCAAATTTTTGCTTAATTTCTCAAAATATCATTTTTGTTTAATTTCTCAAATTTTGTTTAATTTCTCAAATTTTTATTTAATTTTTTCAAATATTTAATTTCTCAAATTTTTGTTTAATTTCT
The DNA here is from genome assembly GCF_000442705.2 of Elaeis guineensis. Taxonomy (NCBI): domain Eukaryota; kingdom Viridiplantae; phylum Streptophyta; class Magnoliopsida; order Arecales; family Arecaceae; genus Elaeis; species Elaeis guineensis. Next base: position 19,265,543 of record NC_025993.2, on the reverse strand, counting down.
CCAATTTTTGTTTAATATCTCCAATTTTTGTTTAATATCTCCAATTTTGTTTTGTTTAATTTCTTCCCCTTTTTGACATCATCAAATATGGTTAACTCTTTCTTTTTTTTTTAAATATTCTTTAATTTCTTCCCTTTTAGAGTTTATCATAGAAGTTTGCTCCCCCTTAATATAGCAATTATCAACAGCAAACAAAGAGAATTGTCAAAAGAGAAGACAATTTTTCCACAAGAAGAATATATATAACCAAAATATGATCAATATCATTACAAAAGGTAGAAATATAAGTGAAAAATGATTCCATTAAAAACATAATTGTTTCAATACATAGTTTAAAAATAAAATTCAACCAGCTAATTGTCAATACATGGCCCCAAGGTATAGATCCTAGAACAAGACACCTAGGATCTAGTAAAGATCAAGATAAGTCAATGATCGGAGTCATCAGATATAGGGTGAGGAGATGATGGATCAGAAGTGCATCCTCTACCCCGTCTGCCTCTGCCGCGAGCAGGAGAGCGAGATGAACTGGGTGGCTGAGAACGCTGAGATGCTAAGGACTGAACAGAAAGGGTGAGTCTGATAGAATCAAGTACGTTTAGTGCTCTTGAAACAGATTGAAGTAGAGCAGTGAACTGAATGGTAGCATGCTCACTCGATCCTCGGATTTCTTTCCTCAGCAATTCATATCCACCTTCTAGTGCTCCTCTGAGCCTACCAGCCTCTGTAGTGAGGTCTGTGACCTCAATGATTGACTCCTGTGGTTTGGGATGGGCCAAAGCAAGGACTTGCCCCTGCAAGTCTAGAACTCTGCCAGTCAGTCTCCAGACTGTGTCCTCAAGCTGCTGGATCCGGATGGACTGATCTGATATCATCTGAAACACAGTGGAGATGTGGAGAGTAATGGTCTGATCAGAAGAAGTAGCTCCTGGTGCAAAAGAAGTACTGCTCCACTGGCTAGACAGCAAAGAAGCCACACGCTGTGAAATATGCTCGATCTGATCGTCAGCCAGTCTGAACTCTGAATGAGGTGCTCTGCTCTCTGGCTGATACACTGGTGTGGGCATCCTAGTAAACTCTGAAGGGCCAGCCTCTGTATCAGGAATGAACTGGGTATCTGGTGATGCTGCCCTGAAGTCATGTACAGGAGAAGATGGACCTTCTTCTTCTACTCTGCCTTCAGTTCTGTCCTCAGCTCTTGTTTCAGCTCTATCCTCAGCTCTTTCTTCAGATCCCTTGATCCAACCACCATCAGTCTTTGTAATTCCCATTCGGTGCAGGCTGTGTTGGTTGAAAGTGTCAACATGAGATAGCTTGGTAGGTGCCTCCCCCTCACAGCTAACTCCAAACCTCCTAAATACTCTAGTAAGGGCCATACCATAAGGCAAGTGTGCCTTGGATCTGTTCAAAGTTTCTCTCATGGCCTCTATCATAAGTGCAGGGAGGTTCAGGGGGGTCTGAGTGATGACATGAAACATGACACATACATCTCTGCTGGAAAGTAAGTCATGTCTACCACTCCTAGGAAAGAAGAGCTTTGTTACAATCTGATGCAGGACCCTCATCTCAATGGATAAAATCTTTGCTTCCAATTTGTTTAAACTTCCTGAATAAGTTTCTCCTAAAATAATTCTGATCCCCTCTTCTTTAATTGGGAGATCCATATATGAGTATCCTTCACTAGGCAACTGAAGTATTTCTCCCAATATCCTAGAATCCAAGCAGATATCAATTCCCTTGACAGTTGAAGTCACTGACCCACTTTCATAAAGTAGATTCTGGTAGAATTCTCTAACTAGGTCAACATAGGTGACTTCCTTAAGGGAGCAGTAGAGTTCCCATCCTTGATTTTTAATTTTACTTGCAAAAGTAAAACCTTCTTTCTCAAAGAACTGAAAATCTATATTTTTCCCGATTTCTACTTTTCTATCAGAAAGAGGATTTACACTGGGGCTTATGGAGGATTGAGAGGGACCTTGAGCAGGTACTGAAACTGGAGTGGGAGCAGTTGAAGATTGAGCATGCCTTTTCTTTCGGACAATTTCTTCAGGCTCACGGATTGATTTTCTTCTTTGGGGAAGTTTCATCTTTGGAGCCATATCCACTATAGTAGCAGGCAAGGAGACTTGAATTGAGTGGAGGAGGGATCACAAGAAGGATTTTGGTGGAGAAAAGAAGCGGATTTTGGAAGATCGGTGAAGAGCTAGGGCACGTTCCAACCGCGCCAAGCAATGCTAGAAAGCACAGAAAATCCTTTTCAAGGAGGCAATTTTTGGTGGAGAGGAGGAGGGAGAATTGCCTCGAAATTAATCCTTGGATTTGGAGCAAAAGGAGTTGGAGAAGACGGCTTTGGAAGAAGGACGATGGGAAGATGAGTCGTCTCACAAACAGTAACCCTTATAAAAACAATGAACCCGTTGAAAGTTGGTGGGATTTACAAGTTTGCCATTTAGTCGACTCATGGGGGTCGACTCATGAAGTTCAGAAATTCAGAAAAAATGCAAATAAATTCCAAAAAAATTCAAAATTTTGGGTGAAGAAATTTTGCTTAATGATAAATTTTTAGAATAATAAATTTGAGCTTTTGGGACCAGGATAGTTGTTGGAAATTGGGCTCTAAGAATATTTGATATCAATTAAGAGAAGTTTAGGCATATGAATCTAGAATTCCTAGATTTCTCCTAATTTCACAGAATCTATCCTCACTAAGGGCCTTTGTAAAGATATCAGCTAATTGATTTTCAGTGCAAACATATTCAAGAATTATATTTTTGTTTTGAACATGTTCTCTTATGAAATGATGTCTTATTTCAATATGTTTGGATCTTGAGTGTTGTATTGGATTTTTAGATAGATTTATGGCACTTGTATTATCACATCTTATTGGTGTTTTATTAAGTTTGATTCCAAAATCTTCGAGTTGTTGCTTAATCCACAAGATTTGAGCACAACAACTACCGGCTGCAATGTATTCGGCCTCAGCCGTAGACAGTGCCACCGAATTTTGTTTCTTGCTAAACCATGAGATTAGGTTAACTCCAAGAAATTGGCAAGTTCCACTTATGCTTTTTCTATCTAATTTACATCCAGCAAAATCAGCATCTGAATATCCTAATAAATTAATTTATGAGTCCTTAGAGTACCATAACCCTAGAGTTTGAGTACCATTTAAGTATCTAAGGATTCTTTTAACAGCATTCAAATGAGATTTCTTAGGATTAGATTGATATCTAGCACATAAACAAACACTAAACATGATATCAGGCCTACTTGCAGTTAAATATAGTAATGAACCAATTATACCTCTATAGTATTTTAAGTCTACGCTTTTACCTTCATCATCCTTGTCAAGCTTACATGAGGGACTCATTGGTGTGCCAATTGGTTTGCAGTTCTCCATTCCAAATCTTTTGAGTAGTTCCTTGGTGTACTTGCTTTGGGTGATGGAGATTTCCTCTTTTGATTGTTTGATTTGTAGTCCGAGGAAGAAGGTGAGTTCTCCCATCATGCTCATCTCGAACTCTCCCTGCATAAACTTAGCAAAGTCTTGACAAAGGGATTCATTAGTAGACCCAAAAATTATGTCATCAACATAAATTTGTATAATTAGCATATCATTTTGATTTCTTTTAATAAATAGGGTTGTATCTACATTACCTCTTGTAAAACCATTATTTAGTAGAAATTTACTTAGCCTTTCATACCATGCTCTAGGTGCTTGTTTTAATCCATATAAAGCTTTATTTAATCTAAAGACATGATTAGAAAAAGCATGATTTTCAAATCCAGGTGGTTGTTCTACATATACTTCTTCAGAGATATATCCATTTAAAAATGCACTTTTAACATCCATTTGAAATAATTTGAATTTCATAAAGCAAGCATATGCAAGTAGAAGTCTAATAGCTTCTAATCTAGCAACAGGTGCAAAGGTTTCATCAAAATCAATTCCTTCTTCTTGATTATATCCCTTAGCAACCAGTCTTGCTTTATTTCTAATTACATTTCCATGCTCATCTAATTTGTTTCTAAAGACCCATTTTGTGCCAATTATTGAATAATCTTTAGGTCTTGTCACTAAGGTCCAAATATTATTTCTTTCAAATTGATTAAGTTCTTCTTGCATAGCATTAATCCAGTTATGATCATTTTCAGCTTCTTCAAAAGTTTTAGGTTCAAGTTGAGATACAAAAGCACAATGATTAAGTACATCTCTAAGTGAAGAACGTGTTTTTACCCCATGCATAGGATCACCGATAATTAACTCCTTAGGGTGGTTGTGAACATACCTCCATTCCTTGGATAGGTCATTTGTACCTTGAGATTGTTCTTGAATTTCTTCACTTCTCTCATCTTGTTTATCTTCTTGATCTTTGTCTTCTGGAGTTGCTGAATCTTTCAAAGTAATCTCCTTCATACCTTCTATTAGTGGATCTGCATCATCAACACCCTCATTCTTCCTTGAAGGAAGATCGTTAGATTCATCAAAGATAACATGTATGGACTCCTCAACTACTAAAGTTCTTTTGTTGAAAACTCTAAATGCTTTACTAGTGGAGGAGTAACCTAGAAAGATTGCTTCATCTGATTTTGCATCAAATTTACCAAGTTTTTCTTTACCATTATTTAATACAAAACATCGACAACCAAAAACATGAAAATATGCAATATTTGGTTTTCTTCCTTTCCAAAGTTCATAGGGGGTTTTCTTTAAAAATTATCTAATTAAAGCACGATTTAAAATGTAACATGCTGTGTTAATTGCTTCCGCCCAAAAATATTTTGGAAGGTTGCTTTCACAAAGCATGGTACGGGCCATTTCTTCTAAGGTTCTGTTTTTCCTTTCAACTACCCCATTCTGTTGGGGTGTCCTAGGAGCAGAGAAGTTATGACCAATTCCATTTTCATCACAAAAATTTTCAAAATCTTGATTTTTAAATTCAGTTCCATGATCACTTCTAATATTTTGAATTGAAAAACCTTTTTCATTAGAGACTTTTTGATAAAATTTAGTGAAAATATGAAAAGTTTCATTTTTGTGAGCCAAAAAGAAAACCCAAGTAAAACGAGAATAATCATCTATAATTACAAAGCCATATCGTTTTCCTCCTAGACTGGTGGTTCTTGTTGGTCCAAATAAGTCTATATGTAAGAGCTCTAATGGTCTAGAAGTTGAAACAGTGTTTTTGGATTTAAATGATACTCTAGTTTGTTTACCTAATTGGCATGCATCACAGATTCTATCCTTTTCAAAATTCAGTTTTGGCAAACCGAGAACTAAATCTTTCTTAATTAATTTTGAAAGAGAATGCATGCTGATATGTGCAAGTCTACGATGCCACAGCCAACTAGTCTCACTGATTTTACCATTCAAGGATACTAGGCATTGCATGTCTAATTTGGCTAAGTCATTCAAATCTATCATATAAACATTGCCATGCCTATGTCCTATAAATTTAATGCCATCGTTAATAGGACTAGTCACAATGCAAACAGATGATTCAAAAACTACTTTATACCCTTTATCACAAAATTGACTAATGCTAAGTAAGTTATGCTTTAAACCTTTAACTAGTAAAACATTCTCAATGTATTTGGAGGGAGTGATACCAATGTTACCTATCCCGATGATCTTTCTTTTGCCATTATCTCCAAAGGTGACCATCCCTCCATCCTTAGCATCAAGCGTGATGAATTGTGATTCATCACCAGTCATGTGTCTCGAGCATCCACTGTCAAGATACCATTTCCTGTTTCCTTCTTGGGATGCTAGACACACCTGCAAGCAAAGGTCAAGTTTCTGTCTTAGGTACCCAAGCTTTCTTGGGTCCTTTCAGGTTAGTCAGAATGGTTCCTTTTGGAACCCATATTTTCTTTGTGTTTGCATATTTGTTAGTAAGACATGTGTATGATTTATGTCCTATCCTACCACAGTTGAAACAAGTAATATTTGTAGACTTGTTACTTGAATAATTTACATAAATATCCTTCAGAAATTTTTGTTTCTTCAGAGGTTTATAGCCAAGTCCAGCCTTATCATATATAGCTTTCTGATTATCAAGAATCATATTTAGTTTGTTTGAACTTAAGGTGAACTTATCTACTATAGATTTCAGCTTGTTAATTTCATCCTTTAAGTTTTGATTTTCTTGAATCAAGGTGAATTTTTCAATTGACAGGTTTTCAGTTTGTTTCACTAAGGACTGATTTTCCAATTTCAGTTCTTTATTTTTCTTCCCTAGTTTCTTTAATTCATCAATTGAATCATAGAATGCTTCATGCAATTCTTCAAAAGTAAATTCACTAGTGAATTCAGAAGTTACCTCATTTTCGTGTGCCATCAGGCACAGGTTGGCTTGTTCTGTTGAGGTTTCCTCGTCGGAGCTTGAGTCATCACTCGCACTCCAGGTCGCCATCATTGCCTTCTTTTTGAACTTCTTTGGACCTTTCTTCAATTGTGGACATTCGGATCTGAAATATCCCAGCTTCTTGCACTCGTAGCATATAAGGGGTTGATCTTTCTCCTTTTCTTTGCTTTGATCCCCTTTTGTGAATTTCTTTCTCATCCCCTGTTTCCTTTTTCTTAGAAACTTCTTAAATTTCCGGGTGATGAGTGCCATCTCTTCATCCTATTCTTCATCTTCAGAGTCATCCGTTTCATAATCAGGCGAAGTTGTGGATTTGAGGGCAATGGTTCTTTTCTTTTTGACTTCATCCTCTTGATGTTGCTTCATGCTAAGTTCATGAGTCATCAAGGATCCAAGAAGCTCTTCTAGAGGTAGAGTGTTCAAGTCCTTTGCTTCTTGGATGGCAGTCACCTTGGCTTCCCAAGTTCTTGGCAGTGACCTGAGAATCTTCCTTACAAGTTCACTGTTAGTATAAGATTTGCCAAGACTCTTTAAACCATTGATTATATCAGTAAAACGAGTAAACATAGCAGTTATGGACTCATCATGCTCTATTTTGAATAATTCATATTTATGTACAAGCATGTTTATTTTAGACTCTTTTACTTGATTTGTTCCCTCATGGGTTACTTCTAACCTATCCCATATTTCTTTAGCAGATGCACAAGTAGAAATGCAATTAAATTCACTTGCATCTAGTGCACAATAAAGGACATTCATGGCTTTGGCATTTAATTGTGCCAATTTCTTGTCAACCTCATCCCATTCTTTTTCGGATTTGGTTGACTCCTCACCATCTATAATCTTGGTGGGTGTGTGAGGACCATTCACTATGATACTCCACATATCATAGTCAAGTGCTTGTATAAATATCTTCATCCGAGCTTTCCAATAGGTGTAATTAGACCCATTGAAAAGTGGAGGTCGGTTTGTAGATTGCCCCTCGGCTAGAGAAGTACCGACATGGGTTGCCATAGATCTTTGGCTCTTTGATTGTTAGATCAAAGAAGGGCTAGAGCACCGGCTCTGATACCACTTGTTGCCCAGCTATGCAACCCAAGAGGGGGGGGGGGGGGGAATTGGGTTTCTAAAAATTTTAATCCCAACTGATTACTTATGAAGAACAAAACAAAGACTTTAATTCAATATTAATTACCTAAAGCAAGAATGCAAGAATATAATAAAGAAATAAAGTGAAGCGATAAAGCACACCACAAACACAAAGATTTATAGTGGTTCGGTGCTAACCTTGCACCTACATCCACTCCCCAAGATCCTACTTGGAAATTTCAATCCACTATACTTTGTATTCAACCCGAATACAAAATGTCGGAAACTCCGACACTAGCTATCCCAAGCTAGATCACTTATTTTCCGGGTACAAGTAAACCCAAAATACTCCGATTTCAGGTTCGGATCAACCTTTCCTTGTTTTGGAAATCCTCCAAAAACAAGAACAATTACTTACAAGAGTAAGAGAATTTAAAGCACAAATTAATACAATAACAGCTCCTTAAATGAGCGAATATAACAATAAAATCACTTTACTCAAATGAAGAAATCCTTTTTGAATTTTCTCAAGATGGATGAACGCTTGAACGAATGCTTGAGAAGAGGATGATCGTTGATTGAAGATCCCTTGAAGACTTTGAACGATCTCTAAATCAAGGTTGAAACAATAAGCGTGACAAATCCTCTCTTTGAAAACTCTTGAATCTCTTTCACAATCTCACGTGTGGATTTTGGATCCTCTTTTCTTTTTCTTTCGAATATCTCGTTGATCTCAGGCTTTTTCATGCAGATTTCGGATCCTCTCTCTTCTATTTGATCTCACGTTTGATCTCTATTTAATCTGCAATTTCTTTCACCATTTCAAGCATTTTATAGCATTAAAAGCAAGAGAAAACAATTTAGACAGATAAAGAGCCGTTAGAGCAATTTTAGGAAGCATAAAAGGTAATTAAAACGGGCAAAAAAATAGTCGTTGCTGATATTTTCCGTCGCAGGGGTCGACTCATGAGTCGACTCATGCTACAGGAGTCGACTCATGAGTCGACTTCTGTTGCAACAGCCAGAAAATGAGTTTCTGCAACTTTTGGCCTAAAACTGCAGGGGTCGACTCATGGGGGTCGACTCATGCCTGGAGGTCAACTCATGAGGGTCGACTCACAGGGTGTGCCAATCAGCTCATTGTGCCATGAGTTGACTCACGGGTTGACTCATGATTTTCAAACATGCATAACTTTCAAAATATAAGTCCAAAATCAATAAAATTTTCATCAATAGTTTACAAATCATTTGTTCTATCAAATGATACTATCAAATCAGGATTTTAGTGAAATTACAATTTTGCCCTTGAAGAGCATAAGGACTTTTTCAATTTAAAATTGTTTGTATCCCTTCAATCTGCTTTGTAATCATCAAAATCAATCTAGGAGCAACACCAATAATTAACTCCTTAGGGTGATTATGAACATACCTCCATTCCTTGGGTAGGTCATTTGTACCTTGAGGTTGTTCTTAAATTTCTTCACCTCTCTCATCTTGTTTGTCTTCTTGTTCCTCGTCCTCTTGAGTTGTTGAATCTTTCAGAGTGATCTCCTTCATTCCTTCTATTAGAGGATCTGCATCATCAACACCCTCATTCTTCCTTGAAGGAAGATCGTTAGATTCATCAAAAACAACATGTATGGACTCCTCTACTACTAAAGTTCTTTTGTTAAAAACTCTAAAAGCTTTACTAGTGGAGGAGTAACCAAGAAAGATTGCTTCATCTGATTTTGCATCAAATTTACCAAGTCTTTCTTTACCATTATTTAACACAAAATATCGACAACCAAAAATATAAAAATATGTAATATTTGATTTTCTTTCTTTCCAAAGTTCATAGGAGGTTTTCTTTAAAATTTGTCTAATCAAAGCATGATTTAAAATGTAACATGCTGTATTAATTGCTTCCGCCCAAAAATATCTTGGAAGGTTACTTTCACAAAGCATGGTACGGGCCATTTCTTCTAAGGTTCTGTTTTTCCTTTCAACTATCCCATTTTGTTGGGGTGTCCTAGGAGCAGAGAAGTTATAGCCAATTCCATTTTCATCACAAAAGTTTTCAAAGTCCTGATTTTCAAATTCAGTTCCATGATCGCTTCGAATATTTTGAATTGAAAATCCTTTTTTATTAGTGACTTTTCGATAAAATTTAGTGAAAATATGAAAAGTTTCATCTTTGTATGCTAAAAAGAAAACCCAAGTAAAACAAGAGTAATCATCTATAATTACAAAACCATATCGTTTTCCTCCTAGACTAGTGGTTCTAGTTGGTCCAAATAAGTCCATATGCAGAAGCTCTAAAGGTCTAGAAGTTGAAACAATATTTTTGGATTTAAATGAAACTCTTGTTTGTTTACCTAATTGGCATGCATCACAAATTCTATCCTTTTCAAAATTCAATTTTGGCAAACCAAGAACTAATTCTTTCTTAATTAATTTTGAAAGAGAATGCATGCTAATGTGTGCAAGTCTACGATGCCAAAGCCAACTAGTCTCATTAACTTTAGCATTCAAGGATACTAGGCATTGCATGTTTATTTTGGCTAAATTATTTAAATCTACCATATAAACATTGCCATGTCTATGTCCAATAAATTTAATGCCATCGTTAATAGGACTAGTTACAATGCAAACAGATGATTCAAAAATAACTTTATATCCTTTATCACAAAATTGACTAATGCTTAGTAAATTATGCTTTAAACCATTAACTAACAAAATATTTTCAATGTATTTGGAGGGAGTGATACCAATGTTACCTATACAGATGATCTTTTCTTTGCCATTATCTCCAAAGGTGACCATCCCTCCATCCTTAGCATCAAACGTGATGAATTGTGATTCATCACCAGTCATGTGTCTCGAGCATCCACTGTCAAGATACCATTTTCTGTTTCCTCCTTGGGATGCTAGACACACCTGCAAGCAAAAGTCAAGTTTTTGTTTTAGGCACCCAAGCTTTCTTGGGTCCTTTTTGGTTAGTCATAATGGTTCCTTTTGAAACCCATATTTTCTTTATAGTTGAGTTTGCAGATTTGTTAAAGAAGTAAGTGTATGACTTATGTCCTACTCTACCACATTTGAAACAAGTAATATTGGTAGACTTGTTACTTAAAGAGTTTACATAAATATTTTTCAGATATTTTTGTTTCTCCAAGGGGTTATAGCCAAGTCCAGCCTTATCATATACGGCTTTTTGATTATCAAGAATCATATTGAGTTTATTTGAACTCAAGGTGAACTTTTCTACTATTGATTTCAGCTTGGCAATTTCATTCTTTAAGCTTTGATTTTCTTGAAGCAAGGTGGATTTTTCAATTGAAAAGTTTTCAGCTTGTTTCAATAAAGATTGATTTTTCAATTTTAGCTCTTTGTTCTTCATCCCTAGTTTCTTTAATTCATCAACTAAATCATAGAATGCTTCATGTAATTCTTCAAATGTAAAGTCACTAGGGGTTTCGGAAATTACCTCATTTTCGTGTGCCATAAGGCACAGGTTGGCTTGTTCGGTTGAGGTTTCCTCATCGGAGCTTGAGTCATCACTCGCACTCCATGTGGCCATCATGGCCTTCTTCTTGAACTTCTTGGGACCTTTCTTCAGTTGTGGACATTCGGATTTGAAGTGTCCCGGCTTCTTGCACTCGTAGCAGATAAGGGGTTGGTCTTTCTCTTTTTCTTTGCTTTGTTTCCCTTTTGTGAATGGCCTCTTCCTCATCCCCTGTTTCCTTTTTCTCAAAAATTTTTTGAATCTTCGGGTGATGAGTGCCATCTTTTCATCCTGTTCTTCATCTTCAGTGTCATCAGTTTCTTCATCTGGTGGAGCTGTGGATTTGAGGGCAATGGTTCTTTTCTTTTTGACTTCTTCCTCTTGATGTTGCTTCATGCTTAGCTCATGAGTCATCAAAGATCCAAGAAGCTCTTCTAGAGGTAGAGTGTTCAAGTCCTTGGCTTCTTGGATGGCAGTCACTTTGGCTTCTCAAGTTCTTGGTAAGGACCTGAGAATCTTTCTTACAAGCTCACTATTAGTATAGGACTTACCAAGACTCTTTAAACCATTAATAATATCAGTAAAGCGAGTAAACATTTCAGTAATGGACTCATCATGCTCCATTTTAAATAATTCATATTTATGCACAAGCATGTTTATTTTAGACTCTTTTACTTGATTGGTTCCCTCATGGGTTACTTCTAACCTATCCCATATTTCTTTAGCAGATGAGCAAGTAGAAATGCGATTAAATTCGTTTGCATCAAGAGCACAATAAAGAACATTCATTGCTTTAGCATTTAATTGGGCCATCTTCTTATCAACCTCATCCCATTCTTTTTCGGGTTTGGTTGATTCCTCACCATCTATAATTTTAGTGGGTGTGTGAGGACCGTTCACTATGATACTCCACATATCATAGTCGAGTGCTTGTATGAATATTTTCATCCAAGCTTTCCAATAGGTGTAATTAGACCCATTGAAAAGTGGAGGTCGGTTGGTGGATTGCCCCTCGGCTAGAGAAGTACCAACGTGGGTTGCCATAGATCTTTGGCTCTTTGATTGTTTAGATCAAAGAAGGGCTAGAGCACCGGGCTCTGATACCACTTGTTGCCCAGCTATGCAACCCAAGAGGGAGGGTGAATTGGGTTTCTAAAAATTTTAAGCTTAACTAATGACTTATGAAAAATGTTCGTCAATAGCTAAATGAATGAGGAGAATAAACTTAATTCAAGACTAATTGCCAAAAGCAAGAATGCAAGGAAATAATGAAGAGTTAAAGAGAAGCAATTATGCACACCACAAATAAAAAGATTTATAGTAGTTCGGTGCCAACCTTGCACCTACATCCACTCTCCAAGCTCCTACTTGGGAATTTCAATCCACTAATCTTGTATTCAACCCGAATACAAACGTCGGAAACTCCGACTCTAGCTATCCCAAGCTAGACCACTTATTTTCTGGGTACAAGCCAACCCAATACACTCCGATTCTAGGTTCGGATCAACCTTCTCTTGTTTTGGAACCCTTCCAAAACAAAAACAATCACTCAAACTGAGTAAAACAATTTATAGCACAAATAAGTACAAAGAAAAGCTCCTTTAATGAGCGAATATAACTTTAAATACACTTTACTCAAGAGAAGAAGACCCTCTTTGGATTTTCTCAAGGTAGTTGGAGACTTAAAAGTGCACTTGAGGAGTTGGTGAGCTTGGTTTAAAGGCTTCTTCAAAGCTTTGAATGAACTCTTGATAAGGGCTGAAAAGTTGGCTTGAAAAACCCTTTTTCAAATTCTTTCTTTTGAATGCTCTTGAATGCTCTCTGAATGCTCTTCAAATCTCTTTCAATCTCTTATTTGTTTCCCACCTTTTGGATCCTTTTATAGCTTTAAGAAATAGAGAAAAATATTCTAGACTGAAAAAGAGCCGTTAGACCATATTAAATGAGCATTAAAAGCACTTAAAACGGGTTAAAAACTAGCCGTTGCGGAGAAATCTCATCACAGGGGTCGACTCATGGGTCGACTCATGCCTAGGGGTCGACTCATGGGTCGACCTCTGTGGAAAAATACCAGAAAATAAGGTTCTGTGATTTTTGGCCTAAAAACTGCAGGGGTCGACTCATGGGTCGACTCATGCCTTGGGGGTCGACTCATGGGTCGACTCACAGGTTGTGCCAAGCTAAAAAATCTGCGTGCCAAACAGCTCATGTGCCATGAGTTGACTCATGGGTCGACTCATGAATTTCAAACATGCATAACTTTCAAAATACAAGTCCAAAAATAATAAAATTTTTGCCAATGGATCACAAATCTTTTGTTCTATCATTTGATACTTTCAAATTAGGGTTTTGGTAAAATTATGATTTTGCCCCTGAAGAGCAATAGGTCTTTTTTAAATGAAAATTATTAGTACCCCTTCAACTGTTTTGTAATCATCAAAATCAATCTAAGGAGCAACAATCTCATCATAAATTCAAGCATATTCTAAGACGGTTCTATCTCGTTCGGAAGATTATCGAAAGATGCGATGTGATTATGGAGCAAGTTGACACTAAAAATAATATAGCAGATCTGTTTACTAAGGCCTTATCAATGCAGCAGTTCTTGATAGTATGGGCATCAAGTATAGGGGCGATTTTGCTTTAAATGCAAGTTGAAGATTGAAAGAATAATGCCCTACAAGCCAATTACAAATGGGATGCGATAGGGTGCTTTTATAATTTATCTTCTAAACTCATATAAATTGATATTTATATTATTAATAAAATAGATATTTTTGATTCATTATATACTGTATCTTAATTTTAAGATTACAATGAACCCCATAGGTTTGGATAATGGTTTTAGGGCCATGATGAGATCACACCAGTGAGACCTAATTTGTTGATAGCTCTGATCTAAAATATTTCTAATCATTGGTCATTGAGTTGGAGATCAATGATACCGATGAGACTGACATGTCCTATGTATGCTCAGAAATGAGGATGGTTGATCTCACAACCACTTATGTGGTGATACTAATATAAAGATATGGGTGCTCATTAGAGAATGAGTTCACTGAATTAACCTATAAGAGAATATCAGATGGAGTCTTATTTACATATCAACCGATGTTTCTCTAATGGAAGTTGTGTAAGTGATCCTTAGACCTGAGGTCATCATGGTACCTTATGTACTTGGATCCATATTTTGGTTTACTACCTAACTTGGTTCTCTGATCCTTGTATGGGGTGTTCTGAATATGGTGAAGAGTGTATGAAAATTGTGAGTGATCAATAAGAGATCAGTCACTCTTAATAAGGAGAGTGAACATCTTATATGATCTCATAGGACGATGAATCTGGAAGTCTTTGGCCAAAGTAGGATGATAATTAGAAAAGAATTTTTAATATATCATCAACTGAATCATCATCTTCTGATCAAGATACATAATGATAAGTGATTAGATTTGATATATTTCTATACCGACAGCTCATCTGGGATGTTGTTTGACTGAAGGATTGAATTATACAGAAACTTACCACTGAAAGATATTTTGATAATTTTTTATCAAAATTTTAAATCTTTTGGATAGTCATAACATATTGCTAGATATCAATCTTGAATTGTGGACTCATCAGAATTAAAAGATTTTAATTTTGGAGTCAATTTGGAAGAGTCTAAGTTGATTTGGACTCTTCAGGTGATCTAATCTTATCGGATTAGGATTACGTCGAAAGTCTTGATCCACTGCTGGCTAGATTTGGAACCCAATGGATCATACACTTTGAGATTTGGCTTTGGTCTGATCTAATTAGAGTTTAATATAAATTCTCTGGGTTAATTTGATATGCTTGCATATTGTATTAATCCAAATTTCCAAATTGATTTAGATCAAATTGTTTGAGCTAACCTAGATTAGTTGGCTTTGACCTAATGGGATTAGGTCAATTTGGATTGGATCTTTATCCAACTTGAAAGAGTTTTAAGTGGAGAAGGAGTCCTCCACATCCATCAGAAGTCACAGCAAAAAATAAATGCCGCCCACCTTAAATTGGTGTGAGAAGTGGAGAGTCCTTCTTAATGAAGGCTCTTAACTATTACGTGTTACCTTAAATTCCCGATCAGTTCTCCTATGATTTGATGTCAAATTTAATTCAAATTTTTATGGCACATAGAATACTAAGAGTCCTTCTAGTTCAAGTATCTAAATCACTAAAAATTTACTTGGTAAATTTATTTGGTGCATGGAAAGTTGGAGCACCATAGGTTGGCACCCTAAGGTCTCATATGACGTCCCTTGGTCCCCTATTTATAAGGGATGCCCCAAATGGTTTCATATGGTGATTTTTGGCTGAGACTAAGAGGAGGGATGTGGTAAATATGAGAAAAAATCTTAAAAAATTTTGAGAAAAAAAGAGAGAATTTTGAGTGGCAAAGTTGCTACTAGGGTGGTGAGATTTTTAGCAAGTATTGCTTGAGTACCCTAGGATTTAATTTTTTCATGTGTTGGAGCTAAAAATCAAATTTTAGGTTATGAGACATCTGAAGAGTGTCTTCTTAGTATCATTTTGATGATGAGATTGAAAATAACTAGACTTTGGTGCGATCGTGATGTAAGTTTGAAGCCAATAGTGTTCTTGAGAAGACAAGGCTGCGGCAGCGCACCGATTGTGAAGGACTTTGACCAACTTTTATGTGGATCACCATTGGAGGACTTCTACCTTGGGGTCTTGTGAAGAACACCAATATACCATTTTTTCATATTGGTTAAAGTATAATTTTCTATCTCTTTGCATGCTTGAATTTGCTTTGATCGTGATCGGCAAAGTGATTATTAGATTTTGGGTTCGGCTTGATAGTTTTATTTGATAAGGCTATTGATTTGGTTATTTTAAAATTTTGAAAATTACTTTTCACCACGTAGTCAAAACTCAACAAAAATTATTTTTCTGAATGGAAAGCTGGAAGAAGAGGTATATATGTTACTGTTAAATGAGTGCCCTAGAACCCAATTATTGGCTGATATATTTTTATAATTTCAGAGCTTAACTTTATACTTGTAGCATTTTTATTATCAAAAAATAATATTTTTATTCTAATCATATTCATGTGTCCATGATTTATCCTAAAAATTAATAAAGATAATTTTTATATATTTTTAAGATGTTGAGAATTTGAGACATACATTATTAGTGGTTAGTTTCTAAATACTTCCGATCAAAGGATCATCATGGAGGATAATAATTAATCCATTTATGATCGATGCATGGATCACCTCCCTTCTGGATAAATGAGTTTTGGATCGGTAGTATAGAGACACCAAGATGAGAGTGCAGGTGGTTGTTAGAGAACAACTTACAATGAGCGTGACCAACATGAAAAATCACTTGGATGTTACTCACTCGTTAGTGGTTGTCTCAATACTGTAGTGGTGTGAGTGATCCTTTGACCTGAAGTGTTATCGACTATTCATAGTGAGGCTACTGAGTTTGACTACATGATCTCTTGGTCTCTAGCCATTCGGATCCTTGCTATGCATGTTGGCTTCAGTAGGTTCAGATTTGCTGTTACAAGTAGGATGCATCTAGATGAAATTTATCGATCTTAGTAGAAAAAGAGAAGTTTTATACGATTTGTAAGACTGAATTTAGAAAGTCTTTAACCAAAGCAAGTGTGAATACTGAAAAAAATTTTTCAAAAGATTCACAAGTGAACTCGAGTCGAGCCAATCTTGCATATGACTGACGATAAGGTTTGACGAGTTCTCTATGACCTCCATCAAGTCAGGACTCACGATAGAAAGATTGAATCATACGATAACTATATCTAAGGATTCATTCTTTCATTCTACTGGGTTGCCACTATATACTGCTAGGTGTCACTAGTGCATTTGAAACTCATCGAGCGTTATCTTGATAATCGATGACCCTTAGAGGGTAGAGATAGAATTGTTCTAATACATTGAAAAGAGTTTCAATGATATTGTGGTAGAGATCATAATATATCTCACTATCAGATAGAATAGGACCTATGGGGTCACATATAAAAGAGGTTCTTGTCCGATCAAATGGTTGATTAATGATTATGAATCATTAAAAGATATAATTATCAATATGATTGATGATTAATCTTATATAAATATTATAATTATATTAATTTACTAAGTGTTAGTGAATTATAGAAAGATTAATTAATAATTAAATTATTAATTAGCTTAATTTAATAGAGCAATGAGGTTTGGATCAAATATAATTGAATTGAATTCATTTTGACTTGGATAGGATTTGATTGGATCAAGCCTAATTATGAGAAAAATTAATTCTTGATTTGATCAAGACTTGAGTTCAGTTAATTTCTAATTAGATTAAGATTTGATTAAGTAAATTAGATTCCTAATTTGATTAGGTTCTATTATCTATTTAGGTCAAACCAAATCTGATTTGGTTTAAACCAAAATAGGAAACCCTAGAGTCTCATCTCCCTAGGACTCTCTCCCCCATTGCACGTCTTAAGTTTCATGCTAAGAAACCTCAGGCAAAAAGGGTTTTTGTGTTGAGGTATTTGTGTTGGAAAATAGATCCCAAAGCTAATTATCGGCCTATTGACGGTTATGCTATTTGATGTAATTGTATATGAATTAATTAATAAAATATTTATTTAATAATTTTCATCATAAGCTTGTACATCTTCTATATCGAACTTCTGTGTTATGATGAAAGTCCTTAGGACTATTTTAAATCGATAAAGAAGAATTTATCATTTAATCTTTAAATAAGTTTGTGACCAAATGATATGCTATTACTAGGATGATAGACATATCAAGTATAGGTCGTTGTGTGCCATATAGGTTGTTGATTGGCCTCTTAACCAAGGAGCGTGGAGATGCTGGTATGGCATGCAGGTGAAATGTAAGAGTATATTTCACTGAACATGACCAACTCTGGAGTACTCTGCTGTCAAGAGTCACTCCGAAAGGATATGGGTATAAGTGTCCCTCCGATCTGAGATCACCACGGTGGCTTGCAAGCAACTCACTGTGCTTTGGTACCAGACTACCTGTATTTCTAATTCAAGATCAAAAGATTTTTGGGTATAGTCAAGTACTTGTGAAGTCGGTGCGTGAGTTAAGATAGAATTGACCACTCTTAGAGATTCGAGAGAATACTTTGTATTTCAATTTAGTAAGATCTTGGTCAGGACAATCTTTGTGAGGAGTCATAGGATTTATCAGGTTGAGACACATAATGGATGTACTGTTAAGAGTTGATAATTTAAACTCTAAGTCATCCTGGCATCAAGGGTTAAAGAGATGAATTATATGGTAACTATATCCAAATAGGTTCTTGAGTATTGCTTTGCATACATTCGACCTATCCGGACGTCGGGTATCATTACTAGATGGTTACTCCGATTGATACAGAAATTAGTTTCTATGCTACCAGCTTAGGTTCGAATTTATGGGGTCATACACATTAGAAGTTTCTCTTCGATTACATAGCTAATCTGAAGAGTCTCAGTGGATGGAGACTCTAGTGAAGAGTCTCACTGAATGGAGACTCTGCTGAAGAGTCACACTGGACGGAGACTCTAGAGAAGAGTCCCACTAGACTTGGACTATATCATTAACAAAAGATTAATTAATGATTAGATCACTAATTAGCTCAATTTGATTGAGTATTAAAGTCTGGATCAAGATTGATTGAATTGGATTCAATCAGGTCAGGTTTGATTAGGTTATGAGATGACCTAATCGGTAAGGGAGAAATGATCCTAATTTGATCGGATCTATGACTCAATTAATTTATTAATTTGATTAAATTTAATTAAGATTATAGGAGTCTAATTATATTAATTTTATCATATTTTATTTGGATCTAATTGGATTAGATTTAAAAGAAATCTAATTGGTTAAATCCTAGAGCCCCAAATGAATAGGACTCTCTCCCTTGCGCCACCTAAATTATCTCATGACTTTTCTCACCGCACAAAATTAATTTGTACATGAGAAAATCAAAAAATAACCCTTCTTTTTTCACCCATTAAGGATAGGATTTGGTTGGTTTGGATTTGATTTCAAATTAGTTTGAATTTTAACTTAAATCCTTATCCATATCCTTCCACACGTCGGCAGTTTTTAAAGGTGCCCATTATGTACAAGAAAAAGAAGTCTTTCTAATTAATTTTTATACCTAATTTTTTTTGATAAGTCTCTATTTAAGTTAGATAAAGGTGAGAAAAAGTTAAAGTTAAATTAAAATTTAAAATGATTTGAATTACAATAAACTCCAGCCCTTATCCTGTCTTATCTGGTTTGTGCGACAATCATAAAAGGGCCACATTTTTATGTGTCAAATTAAGAGAGCTTTTTACCATGAGATACTAGAGAGAAAGTGGGGCAAAAGTTCTTCTTTGGGATGTGAGTTTTGGGTGGATTTCATTCTTTCTTGGCATGAACAAAAGAGGAGACTGTTCTCCTCTCGGGTGAGAGATCTAGAACTGTTCTAGATTTTTTTGGTGAGGAAAAAGCCAAGAAAAAAAGAGTCTTCATTTGATTTTTCTCTACCATCCAACATCTTCTTCTAATTCATCTTTAATATTAGAAAGATTTGAGGCAATTGAAGAAGGAGATCAAGTCAGATCTGTTATCAAAAGCCGACTGTGCGAGCTAGCACTCTCATGAAGGGCTGATCGGTTCGAGGAGCTTCGTGTGGACCATCCGTAGAGGTCAGACGCTTGTGTGACTGTGAGTGATCAGAGAAGACTTCTAGATCTATATTTTTTATTATGAAGTTCGACTATCTATGCTCAGCTATTAATTTCGGAACCCTAGAAGTGATAGATTAGATCTATTACTAAATGTTGTTTTTGGTTCACATGATTGTCATTTTGGATTCAATTTTTTTTTGCATATAAATTTATATCATCGATCCATTTATAGAAGTTTTAAGATCAGATCTTATGTATGTATTTATAAATTAAATAGTTTAATCTAATATTCTTTCATTGAAAATTTTTTGAAATGCATGCATGAAACCCCTGCACATTCCAATAGTGGTATTAGAGCTACAGTTTGATATGACATGATATTATATGTATTTAGATATATAATTTAATTTATATTAAATTTAGTATATAATATTTAGATCTAAAATTAGTTATAGATCTGATTGCACAAACTGATATAAGATTGTCCTGCTATAAGGTTTACCCCTTACAGTGCAAAGGTTATCTTAATTTGTGCTGATCTTTATAAAATCTGATTTTAATTTAAAGTATATAAAATTTATTTATGATGATTATTATCTAATTTTAGTATGATCAAAATATAATAATCATATCTGAAATGATTTAGATTAGATCTAAATTATTTAGATTAGATGATCTAAATAGCAAAGTAATCGGATCAGGTTTGTCACCAGATCGTCTGGTCATAAGAGGTAATAGAGATTAGATCTCTCTTTTTTTCATTCAATTGGATCCTCTTATGATGTATAGGGGTATCATTATGACTATATCTCATAAAGATGAATATGAAAAGAAAACTTTATTTTTCTCAAAATTTTAGGATTGTATATATAATACATTGTATGAAAAGTAGCTGCATCTAATCTTTGTAAATAAAATCTAGAATTATGAACATATTTAGAATAGCTCTAAAATAATTTATGATTGATTTTATTACTATTTATGTAAAATTATTTTGATCTAAAATTAATGTAATTGTTATAGTTCGCTTGTTGAGTCGACTCAGTATTATTTCGGTCGACTCAGGACCCTAGTTCCTCAACTCAATTTCTGTTGAGCTGACTCATTATTACAGACTAAAAATTATAATTAATAATGCATTATCAATGAGTCAACTAAGTCTTGAAACTTAGTCGATCCATTGTGATGAGTAGGCTCAATCCAGAGGTAAGCCGATTCAAGTTTCAGATCTAAATGATTATGTATAAAATTAATTATAAAAATATTTTATAAAATTTGAAACTATTTTTAAATATCGAACTCCTACCCATAGTCTCAAACTTAATTAAGAATTAAGTTGAACCTATTAGATCTAGAATTATAAATTAAAGATCTAATGTCATTTGCATAAAATATGGGTGATGGGTTTATAGGTTAGCTTAATTAGGTCCTCTTAATTGGATTAGACCTAGAGTTAGAATCAAAGATCAAATGGACTAAAAAAAAAAAATAGATTAAATCAAGATTTCTCTAGAGCCAATACAATAGTTGTAGTTGGTCAAGTCCATGTCTTTGATTAGACCCAAATAGACTTTGATCTTGAGCTCAGTGGTCGAACCCAAATCCATAAGTAGATCCAATTGAAATCGATTAACCAGTTGGTATCTAAGATAAGTTTGACAGTCTTGATTGGTGGTCATTAATTGGGAGCTACTCGCATAGATTGAGTCTATGATAAGTTAATGGCATATCCCTCCCATCGATCTCACTTATCTAACCAACATGGTGAATCAAGTTCGACTGATTTAGGTGCCCCTAGTTTGACTTATCTGTATCCTCGACATGACTTGGTGAAGTCAGTGGATGGATTGATGACTTATCAGTTGAACCGGCTTGTTTCTAGTCCATCCTGATCTGACTTAGTGAAGTTAGTGGGAGGATTGAGATTAGTTGGTCTATGTATTTAATTTTAATAAATTATATTAACTAAATTTTTTAAATTATTAGGTTCATAAAATGAGCTAGTTATGGTGATAACTAGATCATAGCCTTCCATTAAGGTGAATGATAATAGATCCATTATTTCTGATTGACATTGCAGGCCATCTGTCTGGTGTTTCTCTGAATGATGGAATTATTATTCATCATATGATGACTCTATTGTACTATCTGATGAATGGTTGGGTTGGTCGAGCCATACTCGGATATGATTATTCATTAGTTAGAATCACTGAGTAGATTCATATTAATAGTTGGACCTAACCAGGACTTTTAGTGGAGGCCTATCGCTCACTGAAACAAAATCTGGAGTAAAACTAGTTACTAGAATTTGTTTAGAGAAATAATTGGTTGAGAATCTATCCATAGATGCATATGGGTTGATCGAGCCATACTTGGATCTGTATGCAATCTGTGTGGATTCTAGCACCTGCTAAAGAATTAAGATAATTTCTCAAATTGAAGGTATAGACTATCAATTCGTATAAAATAGTAAGAAAACCTTTAGACTAAAGTAAATATCTTTATGCTTGATTAATTTATATACTAATTAAGTTTGTATTTTTCTTTTTTTCAGAAATGGCTAGTAATTTATCGCTCCAGTCACTATTTGATAGTGACAAGCTTATTGGATCCAACTTCGATAGCCAGTCTCGGAATTTGAATAATGGTCTTTAGCTTAATCTAGCTAAAAAATTTAGGGCTGAATCGAGTCAAGCAGACTATGACCCAAATAGACTAAAGAGAAATGAGCAATTAGTTGCTGATCAAAGTGCTTATATGATAACACCTTATAATTTCTCCATATGTGACACTACTATCTGGGTATTGGATATCGAAAGTCCAGTTCACATATGCAATTCATTACAAAGACTTCAAGTTAGTAAAAAATTTAAGAATGACGAGAGATTTCTAAATGTGGGAGATGGAAGTCAAATTTTAATCCAGACTTTAGGAGTCGTCGAGTTTGTTTTCAAGTCTAATAGTATCATTTTTAATGATTGTCATTATTGTCTATCTTTCTTGATGAATATAATCTTTATTGATCTTTTGGCTAAAGATGGTTATAATTTATCAATAAAGAATGATTATTATGATATCATTATGAATGATGTTACAATAATGCGAAGATAATTAAGAAATGGCATCTATGTATTGTCACAGCCTATGAGTGTAATGTACACTCTAAATAAACATTCAAAGTTAGATAATGTCACTGATGCCTATCTTTGGCATTGTAGGCTCGGTCATATTAACAAAAGCAGGATAAACAGATTAGCACAAGAGGGTATTCTCAATATCAATGATTGTGAATCATTACTGACCTATGAGTCTTGTCTTTCTGGAAAGATGACTGAGTCACCTTTTACTGAAAAAGATGAACGAGCTAGTGATGTTTTAGATCTAATACATAGTGATATTTATGGACCTATGAACATTAGTGCTAGAGGAAGGTATAGCTATTTCATTATATTCACAGATGACCTATCTAGGTATGGGTATGTCTACTTGATGAAACACAAGTCCGAATCGTTTGAAATATTCAAACGATTTCATAATGAAGTAGAGAAACAAACTGAAAAATATATTAAGACTCCTCGATCTGAATGAGGGAGTGAATACCTTTTCAATGAATATCTGACATATCTTGGAGAGAATAGGATTCTCTCACAATAGACTCCTCCAGAGACACCACAGCATAATGGTGTCTCAAAAAGAAGGAATCGAATCTTATTGGATATGGTTCGGTTCATGATGGGATTTGCAAGTCTACCAATTTTCTTTTAGGGATATGCACTTGAGACAGTCTGTTTTGTGCTTAATAATATTTTGAGTAAGTCAGTTAGTAAAACACCATATAAGATATGGATAGGACGTAGGCCGAACCTCACTTACCTTAAGGTCTGAGGGTGTTTGGCTTATGTCAAACGATTACAAACCGACAAGCTTGGATCTAGATCCGATAAGTGTAATTTTATAGGATACCTCAAGAAAATGAGGAGATACTATTTTTACCTCCCTACTGAACAAAAAGTATTTATCAGCAATAAGGAATATTTTTTGGAAAAAGAGTTTCTTAGTGAAGGAACAAGTGCCTTTAAAGTCAAGCTTAACAAAGTTTGATAGATAGAAGAACTGACAACAGTAACTGAATCTGAACCAGATTTGATAAGATCAAATCTAAAGCCCAATATACAAACATTCTTAAGGCGATCCGATAGAGTACCACGTCAGCCAGACAGATACCTAGATTTCTTAATCCAGGATGGAGATCCTGTTGAGCTTGATGAGAACAATAAGGATCCAGTCACCTATATGGATACAATGTAGAGATTTGACTTTGAGAAATAGCTTGAAGCCATAAAATTCGAAATAGATTTCATGAAGATCAACAATGTGTGGACATTGGTTGATCCACCTGAAGGGGTAAAATCCATAGGATGTAAGTGGATCTTCAAAAGAAAAAGAGGTGTAGATGGAAAGACTGAGACCTATAAAGCCCATTTGGTTATCAAGGAATATCGTCAATATTATGGTATTGACTATGATGAGATGTTCTCTCCTATGGCAATGCTTAAGTCCATTCGGATCATGCTTGCGATAGCGGCATATCTGGACTGTGAAGTCTGGCAAACGGATGTGAAGACAACTTTTCTAAATAGAGAGCTGAATGAAGAGGTGTATATGATACAACCCGAAGGATTCACATCTACAGACGAGTCCAAGGTATGCAAGCTTCAAAGATCTATTTATAGATTGAAGCAAGCATCTCGAAGTTGGAACATACGTTTTGATAAGGTGATCAGAACATATGGCTTTGTTAAGAATAGAGAGGGACCCTGTATATATAAGTGGGCTAATTGTTCAATAATTATATTTCTTATTTTATATGTGGACAATATTCTCTTAATCAAAAATGATGTCCTTACATTTTAGAAAATAAAAGTGTGGCTGTCGTCACAATTCTTCATAAAAGATCTAGGAGAAGTAGCTTACATCCTAGGGATGAAGATCTATAGAGATAGATCTAAGAGGCTGCTCGGACTCTCCCAATCAACGTACATAGATACCATGCTGAAACGATTTAGCATGGAGAATTTCAAGAAAAGCTATCTTCCAATAGGTCATGAAATTTCTCTCTCGAAGAAGGATTATTCGACAACCCCTCAAGAGAGAGAATGTATGAGTAGAATTTTATATACCTCAGCAGTGGGTTCTATAATATACGCCATGATATGTACAAGACCGGATGTGGCATACTCACTAGGAGTAGTGAGTAGATACCAATCAGATTCAGGTGAGAATCATTGGATGCAAAAACCATCCTTAAGTATTTGAGAAATACTAAGGATCAGTGGCTCGTTTATGGAGAATCTGACTTAAAATTCATGGGATGCACTGATTTCAATTTTCAGTCAGATCGTGATGCTAGCAAAAATATATTGGGATATATCTTTCCTCTAAATAGTGGAGCTGTATGCTGAAAAAATTTTAAGCAGCACACCATAGCCGATTCTGTTTGCGAGGCAGAGTATATCACGGCATTCGATGCTGTAAAGAAAGCTATATGACTGAGAAAGTTCATCACCGAGCTTGAAGTGACACCCTCCATCGATGGTCTAGTTCTATTTTATTACGATAGTACTGGAGCCATAGCTCAGGCAAAAGAGTCGAAGGCACATCAACGGACAAAGCATATTCTGTATCACTACCACTTTGTTTGAGAGATCGTGGAGGTGATATTGAGCTTTCGAAGATTGATGAAAAGGATAACCTGGTCGATCCATTAACTAAAACCCTTACGGTAAAAGAGTTCGAAGATCACAAAATGAAGATGGGTATACGATACTATACTGATTGGCGTTAGTACAAGTGGGAGTTGTAGGAAAATGTATCCCAAAGCTAATCGTCAGTCTGTTGACGGTTGTACTATTTGATGTAATTGTATATGAATTAATTAATAAAATATTTATTTGATAATTTTTATCATAAACTTGTGCATCTTCTACATCGAACTTCTGTGTTATGATGAAAGTCCTTAGGACTATTTTAAATCGATAAAGAAAGATTTATTGTTTAATCCTTAAATGAGTTTGCGACCAAATGATATGCTATTATTAGGATGATAGACATATCAAATGTAGGTCGTTGTGTGTCATATAGGTTGGTTGGCCTCTTAACCAAAGAGCATGGAGATGCTGGTATGGCATGCAGATGAAATGTAGGAGTATATTTCACTGAACGTGACCAATTCTGGAGTACTCTACTGTTAAGAGTCACTCCGAAAGGATATGGATATAAGTATCCCTCCGATCTGAGATCACCACGGTGACTTGCAAGCAACTCACTGTGCTTTGATGTCGGACTACCTAAATTTCTAATTCAGGATCGAAAAGTTTCTGTGCACAGTCAAGTACTTGTGAAGTCGGTGCGTGAGTCAAGATAGAATTGACCACTCTAAGAGATTGAAGAGAATACTTTGTGTTTCAATTTAGTAAGACCTTGGCTAGGGCAATCTTTGTGGGAGTCACAGAATTTATTAGGTTGAGACACATAATGGATGTACTGTTAAGAGTTAATATTTTAAACTCTATATCATCTTGACATCAAGAATCAAAGCGATAAATTATATGGTAACTATATCCAAATAGGTTCTTGAGTGTTGCTTTGCATACATTCGACCTATCCAGACGTCAGGTACCATTGCTAGATGGTTACTCCAATTGGTACAGAAATTAGTTCCTATGGTACCGACTTAGGTTCGAACCTATGAGGTCAGACATATTAGAAGTTCTTCTCTGATCACATGGCTAATCTGAAGAGTTCCAATGGACGGAGACTCTGGTGAAGAGTCCTACTGAACGTGGACTCTGCTGAAGAGTCCCACTAAATAGAGACTCTAAAGAAGAGTCCCACTAGACTTGGACTCTATCATTAATAAAGGATTAATTAGTGATTAGATTACTAATTAGCACAATTTGATTGAGTATTAAAATCTGGATCAAGTTTGATTGAATTGGATTCAATCAGGTCAGGTCTGATTAGGTTATGAGATGACCTAATCGGTAAGGAAGAAATGATCCTGATTTGATCGGATCTATGGCTCAATTAATTTATTAATTTGATTAAATTTAATTAAAATTATAGAAGCTTAATTAGATTAAATTTATTATATTTTATTTGGATCTAATTGGATTAGATTTGAAAGAAATTCAATTGGTTAAACCCTAGAGCCCCAAATGAATAGGACTCTCTCCCTTGCGCCACCTAAATTGTCTCATAACTTTTTTTACCATACAAAATTAACTTATATGTCAAAAAATTAGAAAATAATCCTTCTTTTGTTTTTTATTAAAGATAAAATTTGATTGGTTTTGATTTAAATTCAAATTGGTTTGAATTTTAACTTAAAACCTTATCTATATCCTTCCACACATCGACAGTTTTTGAAGGTGCCCATTATGTATGAGAAAAAGAAGTCTTTCCAATTAATTTTCATACCCAAGTTTCTCTAGTAAGTCTTTCTTTAAGTTAGATAAGGATGAAAAAAATTTAGAGTTAAATTGAAATTTAAAATGATTTGAATTGTAACAAACTCCAGCTCCTATCCTGTCTTATCTGGTTTGTGCGACAATCATAAAAAGGCTACATTTTTGTGCACCAAATTAAGAGAGCTTTTCATTGTGAGATGCCAAAGAGAAAGTGGGGTGAAAATTCTTCTTTGGGACATGAGCTTTGGGTGGGTTTCATTCTTCTTTGGCATGAACAAAAGAGGAGACCGTTCTTCTCTCGGGTGAGAGACCTAGAACTGTTTTAGATTTTTTGGATGAGGAAAAAATCAAAGAGAAGAGAGTTTTCATCGGATTTTTCTCTATCATCCAGCATCCTCTTCTGATCTATCTTTAATTTTAGAAAGATTTGAGGTAATCGAAGAAAGAGATCAAGTCAGATCTACCATCAAAAATCGACTGTGCGAGTTAGCACTCTCATGGAGGGCTGATCGATTTGAGGGGCTTCGTGTAGACCATCCATAGAGTCTGGATACTTGTGCAGCTGTAAGTGACCACAGAAGATTTTTAGATCTATGTTCTCGATCGTAGAGTTCGACTATCCATACTCAGGTATTGGATTCGAAACCCTAGAAGTGGTAGATTAGATCTATTACTAAATACTATTTTTGGTTCACATGCTTGTCATTTTAGATTCAAATTTTTATGCATATAAATTCATGTCATCGATTTATTTGTAAAAGTTTTAAGATCAGATCTTATGCATGTATTTATAGATTAAATAGTTTAATCTAATATTCTTTCACTAAAAAATTTTTGAAATGCATGCATGAAACCCCTGCGCATCCCAACAATTTGCTTGAAAGAAAGGAGGGCACAAGAAAAGGGGGGCGACACATGATTTTGACTTATCATCCTTATCCATTCCATATTTAAATTTGATTCAAATCTTATGATAAGGATTAGATGGAAAGAGATCAAGGGATAATGGGAAACTTTGTACAGCGCCACCCTATCTTTTTTCACATTGAGAAAGAGTTGTGCATGAGAAGAAATTAGATCTGATTTCTTCTCATGCCACTCCCTTCTTTGGTGCACAAAAGTGGATGCCCCTCCTTTCTCGACATGTGGAAGAGGTGGCACCTCCTTCTAGCCCTTATATCATTTGCTCTCTATAGAAAAGATCCAATAATTGGATGCCTAGAGTATGAAAATTGAAGAAAAAATTTGAGAAAAAAATTTTGCTCAAAATCCAAGCCTTCTTCCTCCTTCTCTTCCTCCTATTCTTCTTAGTTCTCAAGAGAGTCTATGAGATCTGAGATAGAACCAGATCAACCATCAAAGAGAAGATCTTTGTAAGGGAGCTAGCACCTTAGGAAGATCATCTCATCTCTGATTGGAATGAGGCCTCATGTGGATATTTGTGGAGGTCAGGCACATGCATAGCTAGAGAAACCGTTCAGATCTACGATCACGACTGTGGTATAGTTCGTCCCATGCAAGGTATTGAGATTCGATCTCAATATTTTTAATCTTTAATTTCTAAATTATATTCATATTTTAGATCTGGGCACAGGTAGTATTAGATTTGATCTAATACATATGGAGTTAAAAGATTTAATCTAGATCTGTTTCCACTGCCATTCAAAATTATTTTGAAATATATGCATGCAACCTTATCTATTTTCTAACAGTGGTATCAAAGCCACTGAATTTTTATGACATGTATAATCTGATTTTTGATATAAATTTAAAAGTTTGAACGACTTAAAATTGATCTTGTGCTGGTATAAGGTTATTCTGATATAGGGTTTATCTTCTATATTGAAAAGATTGTCCTAGTACAAGATTGATTGATTTTGAGATCTATTTTCAAAACTTTTAAATCAACCTTTTAGATCTGAAAATAAATATATGTGATATATTTTTATTCATGTTAGATCTATAATTAGAATGATTAAAAGTTCGTATCGATCTGCTATAAGGTTATCCTAATATAGGGTTTATCCCCTATATGAAAATATTATCCTAATTTGATGTGAACCAATTTTTGAAAATTATTTTTAAAATATTTTAATCATTATTTTAGAAGTGATAATATATGTATTTGATATGTATATTTTTATTTTTAGATCTAAAATTTAATATATATATATGATATGTGTTTGTCGTTTAGATCTAAAACTTCATATATGTGATATATAACATTAGGTTTAGATTTGAAACTGATTCAAGATCATAAGCTATTAATGCATGCAATAAAACATAATCTAATTTTTTTTTTTAGAATCTAAAAATTATGTTATTACATATGAGTATGGATTGAATAAATTAGATCTAATGATCAAACTATAATTAGGGTCAATTGATTAGATCAGGCTAGAACTCATTGTCAATTTTGAGCAGTTGATTGAACCTAATCAATTATTGGTTAGAGTTAGGTCAAAGGGGCTCAAAACGAAGTTTAGTTATGGTTGATTACATCGATTTATATTTTGATGTGAATTGATTGACTCAAGACTTAATTTGACTTAGTGGTTCAAACTCGGGTCAATAGGTTAACCTGTTCGATTTTAATCGACCAATTTAGTGTCTAAGATAAGTATCTAGATGGTGGTTATTTAATTGATTCCACTGTTTGACCTGATCAATTCATTAATATCTAAGAAAAGCAATGGAGGGACCTCCACTCATCTTAACTTATCTAGCTATTTTGGGAGATTAAGTTTTGAATTAGATTACTTGTTGATTCTAGTTCACTAATGCTGACTAGGTAGGTTAGACATGTGAATATGCTGACCTGAACTTCGTCAGTCAGATATCCAATCTGATGACTTAGAAGAGATCTAAACCTAAATCTCCTCACTAAATATTAAGTCTAGCAGTCTTCCATCGTTGTAAAGATATGTGTGTCTTCTTGGCATTGATCGTTCTTGACTGGTTACAGTAGTTTGGTTGTATCAAAAAGGTATAACCATTCTATCAGCATTAGATGCCCTATGGTAGAGATGGAATTAGATCCAATAACTGTTAGATGAGGATCCCAATGATGGCTTTACATTTGCTGGTGAATGGTGGGTCTGACTTAACTAAAAAATCTACCACTAATTGTTAGATAAGGCCACAGGACTTAAGGCCACAGGACTTAAGGCCACAGGACTTAGAGACTGAACCTGCTTCATCTTGCTTAGTGAAGTAATAGGTAAGGTATTATCCACTCATTGATCTATGCTCATCAATAACTATTAGATGTGGTGTGTATGGATCAGTAGGACCACAGTATCCACTAGAAATCGATCACGTATACATTTTCGTTTCTCTATCCGAAGAGTGTGAGAGATTCAAAAAAATAATGGGTCTTATTTATTTTTAAAATCCATAGAATAAATATTTAATAAGTATAAATATCTAACTAAAAACTATTCTCTCTACAGATAACCATGTTGAGTGCCAATCCTTTAGTCTGTATTCTAGACACTAATAGGTTGACCAGGACAAACTACAAAGACTGGCTCAGAAACTTGAGAACTATTTTTAGCTCCAAAAAGCTAACTCATATCCTAAACCATGATGCGTCTGTGTTACCAGCTCGTCCATCTCCTAATCAACGAGCTGCACTTGAGAAGTGGATGGATGAGGATAATAAGATGAATTGCTACATTCTAGCATCCATGTCTAATGATCTTCAGTGACAACATGAACACATGAGGACTGTCAAAGAGATGCTGATTCACCTGTAAGAGTTGTATGGTAAGCAGAGTCGTATAGCTTATTTTGAAGTCTTTCAAAAACTATTCAGAGTGAGAATGTGTGATGGGCAGTCCATCAATGATCATTATTTGACAATGATTAAGAACATCGAAGAGCTTCAGAAGCTCAGGATGAACATGGATAAGAAATTATAGGTGGATTTGATCTTCCAGTCTCTTCTTGATTCATATGAGCAGTTCATTATAAACTATCATATGAATAAAATTAATAGTACTTTGCCCAAATTACCGAACATGTTGGTGACAGTTGAGGGTACTTTGAAATATTCCAGAGATACAGTTCTAACTATAGAGTGGGCTTCCTCTAAGAGAAAGTATTATTTTAAGAAAAAGAAAAAGTCTACAAAGAAGCAAAAGAAAGAGGCCAAGCCCAAGCAGCACGTTTCGAGGAAGGCCGATGATAAAGAAAAATATTTTTATTATAATATCAAAGGCCATTGGAGAAGGATCTATCCAGCCTACTGGGCGACTGTGAAGAATAGGAAGAAGGATGGACCTTCTGAAGGTATGTCTGATTTGCTCATAATTGAGACTAATCTAACGATTTTTTCTTCTTCTAGTTGGATTCTAGATTCTGGTTCAAGTGCTCACTTGTGCACTTCTATGCAGGGTCTGAAAGAAGTTAGAGGACTGAGGACAAGCGAGATCACTCTCTGGGTCGGTAATAGAGCAAGAGTTGCTGCTGTGGCTGTCGGGACCTACCCTTTGTGACTACCATTAGGAATTAGTTTAATTTTGAAAGACTGCTATTGTATACCTGTGGCTAGTAAAAATCTAATTTCTGTATCTGTGCTGGCATAGGATAACTATAATTTTCATTTCAATAAAGATATGTATGTAATTTATTTTAAAAATAAAATTATTGCATATGCTTTCTTAATTGATGGTCTTTACCATTTGCATGTGGATGCGAGTGTTAATATTAACAAGCAAACTATGAATGTCATAGGATCTAAGAGACTTAGAGATAGAATTAGCCAAAAATATCTGTGGCACCTTAGGCTAGGCTATATAAGAGAGGACAGACTCAATAAACTAGATAAAGATAGCCTTCTCGTGCCATTGACTTCCGAATCTTATCCAATTTGTGAGTCCTATCTTCAAGAAAAATGGCTAAGCTATCTTTTGTGGGATAAGAAAAAATGGTCACTGAGATATTAGTCCTAGTACATACTAACGAATATGGTCTATTTGATGTACAAGCCTGGAGTAGTTATGTCTACTTCATAACTTTTATCAATGATTATTCACAGTATGATTTTGTGTATTTGATGCATCAAAAATTTGAAGCCTTTGAAAAGTTTATTAAATTCAGACATAAAGTAAAAAAATAGATCGAAAAATTCATAAAGGTTCTTTGATCAGATCGAGGAGAAGAATACCATAACAAAAAAATTTGAGCCTATTTCAAAGATAACTGCATGTCTCACAATGGACACCTCTAGGGATGTCTCAGCTCAATGGGATATCTAAAAGGAAAAATCAAATCTTATTAGATATGGTCTGGTCCATGATAAGCTTCACAGATGTTCCTATCTTTCTCTAGGAACATGCATTACTTTCTGCAATTCATCTTTTGAATCGGATTTTCTCTAAATTCATTTCTACCACACCATACGAGCTATGGCACGGTAAGAAGCCAACTCTTGGGTATCTCAAGATTTGAAGATGTTCGGCCTATGTTAAGTACTAATAGACGGATAAGTTAGAGATTAGATTTTTTAGGGCTCGGTTTAGAGGATATCCTAAGAAAATCATAGGATACTACTATCTTTCTGAGGATCACAAAGTGATTGTGAGCCATCATGCTATCTTCTTGAAAAAGAAGTTTATCCAAGATGGAGGTAATGGGAGGAAGATTGAGCTCGAAGTGAAGCTTTTTGAAGAGCATCGAGTCCAAGAACCTGAATCTAGTAGTGAATCAGTAGATATGGTACCTCCTCTACCTTATAGATCAAGTAAGATCTCCCATCCTCCTGAAAGATACTTGGTATTCTTATAGAGGATCTAGAGGAAGCATTCCTTGTAGAAGATTGAAAGAATAATATCCTACAAGCCAATCGTATATAAGATGCGATAGGATGTTTATTATAATTTATCTTTCAGACTCATATAATTAATATTTATATTATTAATAAAATAGATATTTTTGATTCATTATATGCTGTATTTTATTATTTTTAAGATTATAATGAATCTCATAGGTCCGGATAATAATTTTAGAAATGTGATGAGATCACACCAGTGAGACTTAAATCCTTGATAGCCATGATCTAAAATATTTCTAGTCCTTGGTTCATTGAGTCGGAGATCAATGATACTGGTAAGATTGGCATCTCTTATGAATGCTTAGAAATGAGGATGGTTGATCTCACAACTACTTGTGTGGTGATACTAATATAAGGATATGGATGCTTATTAGAGAATGAGTTCACTGAATAAACCTACAAGAGAATATCAGATAGAGTCTTATTTACATGTTAACTGATGATTCTCTAGTGGGAGTTGTGTAAGTGTTCCTTTGACTTGAGATCACCATGGTACCTTGTGTACATGGATCCATATTTTGGTTTACTTCCTAACTTGATTCTTTGATCCTTGTACGTGGTGTTTTGGATGTGATGAAGTATGCATAGAGGTTGTGAGTGATCAATAAGAGATCAATCATTCCTAATAAGGGGAGCGAACATCCTATGTGATCTCATGGGTCGGTGATTTCGGAACTCTTTGGCCAAAGTAGGATGATAATTAGAAAAGAGTATCTAATGTATCATCAACTGAATCATCATCTTCAAATAGAGATACATAAAGATAAGTGATTAAGTGTGACATATTTTCATGCCCACAGCTCATCTAGGATGTTATTTGACTGAAGGATTAAATTACACGATAACTTACCACTGAAGGATATTTTGATAATTTTTTATCAAAATTTTAAATTTTTTGGATAGTCATGACACATTGCTAGATATCAATCTTAACTTATAGACTCATCAAAATTAAAAGAGTTTAATTCTGAAATCAATTAGGAAGAGTCCTAGTTGATTGGGACTCTTCGGGTGACCTAATCTCATCGGATTAGGGTTATGTCGAAAGTCTTGATCTGCTACTGGCTAGATTTGAAATCCAATAGATCACACACTTTGAGATTTGACCTTGATCTAATTTAATTAGAGTTTAATATAAATTTTATGAGTTAATTTGATGTGCTAGCATATTGTATTAACCCAAGTTTCGAAATTGGTTTAGATCAAAGTGTTTGAGCTAATCTAGATTAGTTGTCTTTGACCTAATAGGATTGGGTCTATCTTAAATTGTTTCTTACCCAACTTGAAACAATTTGAAGTAGAGAAGGACTCCTCTGTGCCCACTAGATGCCATGCCAAAATAATAATACCGGCCCACTTATTTTAATGTGTGAAGATGAAGAGTCTTTCTTCATAAAGACTCTTATCTTAATGCATTGCTTTTATTTCTCAACCTGATCTCCTTTGATTTGTCACCAAAATTAATTAAAATTTTTATGACACATAGAAGAGGGAGGGTCCTTCTGTATGAAGGCTCTCTTATGCCATAATTCTACATGATGAATTTATTCACTGTGTGAGAAAGTGGAGCCCCAAAGGTTGGTGCCCCTTGGTCCCATGACACGTCCCTTGGTCCCTTATTTAAAGGAGACATCCTACATGGCTTTACTGTTATGTTTTTGGGTTGAAACTAGAGATAAGGGGTGTGATAATCATAGAAAAAATTTGAGAAAAAAGTAAGGGAAAATTGAGTGGCAAAAACTGCAAGAAGGGTGGTAAGATTTTTAGCAAGTGTTACTAGTGTGCCCTAGGATTTGATTTTTTCATATGTTGGAGTAAAAAATTAAATCCTAAGTTATGAGACATTTGAAGAGTATTTTCTTGGTGTCATTTTGGTGGCAAGATCGAAAGCAATTAGGTTTTGGCACGTTCATTCCTTGAGTTTGAAGCTGGCAGTATTCTTCAGAAGAAAAGGCTGCGATAGCGCACCAGTTAGGAAGGACCTTTTCTAACTTCCCTGTGGATCACCATTAGAGAGCTTCTACTTTGGAGTCTTGTGAAGAACATCAATGTATCACTTGATCCTTTTTGGTGAAAGTAAAAATTCTATTCTTTTTTGCATGCTTGTTTTATTTTATTGATATCGGCAAGGTGATTCTAGGGTTTTGGGTTCGGCTCAATAGTTTTAATTATTAAAGTTATTGACTTGTTTGATTTTAAAAATTTTAAAAATTATTTTTTACTGTATGGTCAGAACTCAACAGTGGTACCAGAGCCACCCTTGTCTGATTCGATCAAACAAGTGCAAAGTAGTTGCATAGAATTGTTATTGATCATACATTGCCAAAAATGTTGCATTGATTTTTAGCATTGATCTTTAATCTCAAAAAATATTTTTAATTTTATATGTACTATGATTTTAAATTTTAATTATTAAAATTATAAATTTATGATAATTTAGAATTTATATTATCATAGTAGCTTCAAGCTTAAATTGATGTATGGTTAAGGGTGTTATGCATGCCTAATATGATTAGGATTAGTTGTATTTCTTGGATATGCTTGTCATATGTTATGACTTCAATTATACCTTTATTTAATTTTTAGCATGATTATATGATTGCTAGTATGATTGGTGATTACATGTCATATTGCATAATTTGTAGAGTACATTTTATATAGATGTAGTTAGGATATGCCAAGACTAGTTCAAAGTCTTTCTTAAAAATTATATTAAGTTGTAATGTCGAGATTCACTTTCAATTCAAAAATTGAATTTTTTAGATCAATTGGTATCGAGGAAAGTGTGATAGGTGATTTTCTAATTAGATTTGTATGTTGACTTGGCCAACTATATTGGTGTCTAAGAAAAGCTATAGGGAGCCTCCCACCTATAGACCTGGCCAATTTGGTCTTATTGAATTTTAGATTTAGATTGATTAGTGATGTAGACACTACAAGGGCCTTCCTTCGAACTTGATCGATAGAGTATGTCAAGATCTTAGTGAGCTTATTGTGCTATCCACAAGACTTACTATAGAAATTGATATGATATTGATCAAGTGCATATTGATGCTTATTGCGTATTTTGAATAGTATTATTTTGTTGTGCTATTCACAAGGACAACATTATTTAAGTATGACCATATGGGATTGAAGGGTCAACTTAACTAGAACACTATAGTTTGTTGTGCTATCCACAAGGCTATATGTGATCTAGAGGCCAAAAAAAAAATATTGAGAATTGTAGAGGTACAATTGGTAAAGAGTTATCTACTCTTGAACTCATGAATACTTGTTGTGCTATCCATAAGATATTTATGAAGAATAGGAATCTCAACTCCACTAAGAAATATTAGTATGTTTCTTAATTTTCATAGATGAGGGCTATGAAGTTCAATAAAATAGTGAGAGACATAATTAGATAAAAATCTTAATCTAGTTATGAATGTCATCATGAGTCATCCGCTTATATTGTATTCTTATTATTGTAGATTAACTACACACATGGCATCCTCATTGTCACTTAGAGGCATCCTAGATGCAAACAAATTGATCGGACCTAACTACATGGACTAGTTAAGAAACTTGAGAATTGTTCTCATTCAGGAGAAAGTCTTCTACATTCTGGATACACCTGCACCAGATACCCTTGGGGAAGATACTTTCAAGGAAGAAAAGGCCACATACAAGATGTAGAAAGATGACAGTGTGACTGTCAAATGCATCATGCTCGCCTCTGTGAGCAATGAGCTTCAGAGGCAGTATGAGGATATGGATGTTCTCTCTATACTTCTTAATCTTAAGGAGTTATATAGAGAATAAAGTCGAACTGCTTGATATGAGATATCAAAGTAGTTATTTTGTGCTTGCATGACTGAAGGCATCTTCATGCAAATGCATATCCTGAAGATGATTGATTTGATCACTCGTCTAGGACAGCTGGGCTTTGCCATGGATGGTGAACTGAGCCAGAATTTGATTCTACAGTTTCTTTCTGACTCTTTTTCTCAGTTTGTTATAAATTACCATATGAACAAACTAAACGTCAGCCTATCAGAGCTGCTGAACATGTTGAAAATAGCAGAGAGCCATTTCAAGGGTGAAAAGGCTTCGATTTTTCTTGTCGATAAGATCAATAAGAAGAAAGACAAAAAAGATTCTAATAAAAAGATGAACCTTAAGATTGGCATCTCCAAGAAGAACGTGAAGAAGGTCTCTGTCAAAGGTACTTGCTATCACTGTGGCAAGGAGGGCCACTGAAAGAGGAATTACAAGGAGTACCTTACAACCATGAAATCGACAAATATTGTCAAAAATTTGTATATGATACAAACTAACTTATCATTAAGTACTTTATTTTTAGATTCTTGGGTATTAGATACCACCTATGGCTCACACCTTTGCAAATCATTATAGAATCTACAGGAAATAAAGAGTCTGAATAAAGATGACTTCGAGCTATTCGACGCTAGTGGAGAGTCCATTCAGACCGAAGTTGTAGGAACCAGGATTTTGAAGTTACCTTTGGACAAAATTTTAGAACTAAAGATCTATTATTATATCCTTAATATTGTTAGAAATATTATTTCTATACCATTGTTATTGGAATAAGGTTTTGAAATAAATGTAAAGAATAATGGTTATTCTATATATTTTTCTATTAAATATTATGGAAGTGCTTTTATTGATAATGGTCTTTTATTTTTTTCACTTAATGATAATATATTTCATATTGATAATATGAAGAAAAAAAAGAGAAAGGATGTGAATATCACATACCTCTGGCATTGCCGACTTGGCTATATAAATGAATCAAGAATTAACAAATTATTCAAAGATAAATTTTTTGATCCTTATGATAATGAATCATATGAAACTCGTGAATCTTATCTCATGAGAAAAATGATCAAAACTCTATTTACCGGACATGGAGAAAGAGCGAGTGACATATTGGACCTTGTACATAATGTGTTTGTGGTCCAATGTCGACTTAAGCCAGAGGTGGATACTCTTATTTCATCATATTTACTGATGATAGGTCTAAGTTTGGATATGTATATTTAATGAAATACAAATCCGAAGTCTTTGATAAATTTAAAGAGTATCAAAGAATGATTGAGAAATAAATTGATAAAAGTATTAAAGCTCTTCGATCTGATCAAGGAAGAGAATCCTGTCTAGTGAGTTTCTCGATTATTTAAAATAAAATGAAATACTCTCTCAGTGGATACCTCTTTATACTCCATAATTAAATAAAATTATGAAAAAAAATAATCACACCTTATTAGATATGGTGAGATCCATGATGTGTTTCATGGATCTTTTGCTATCCTTCTGGGGATATGCTCTCGAGGTCGTAGCGTATATCTTAAATAAAATACCTTCTAAATTTGTTTCTAGCACTCCATATAAAATATGAAAAGAAAAAAAAATCCAATCTTAAGCATCTTAAGATTTGGGGTTGTTCAGCTTATGTGAAAAATATTGATGGACATAAGCTGGATGCTAGATCAGAAAAATATAAATTTTGTAGGTTATCCCAAGGAGAGTATAGGATACTACTTCTATGACCCTACTCAACAAAAGGTATTTGTTGATAGGTATACCATTTTTTTGGAGAAAGAATTTATCCGAGAAGGTGGTAGTGGGAGGTCTGTTAAACTTGAGGAAGTTCAAAACCTATAATCCATCCAGGATTTACAAACTATTTCTCAATTAGATGTGCCCCTAGTTGAGGTACAGCCACTATACACACCTTCTCTCTGAAGGTCAAGTAAAGTATGTAATGTACCATTTAGGTATGAATTTATCATTGAGAATGACAATACATCCCATATCATTGAGAATAATGATCCCACGATCTATTCAGAAGCTATCATGAGTAGTGACTCTAACAAATGGCTCAATACCATGAAATTTGAAATAGACTCCATGTATACTAACCAAGTTTGGACCTTGGTTGATGCGTCTGAGGGTGTGACCCCAATAAGCTGCAAATGAGTCTTCAAAAAGAAGATCGGAGTAGATGGCCAGGTAGAAACCTATAAGGCCAGGCTGGTGGCAAAAGATTTCAGACAAAAATAATGTATTAATTATGAAGAAACCTTTTCGTCGGTAGTCATGCTCAAGTTTATTCGGATAATGCTTGCTATTGTAGCATACCATGACTATGAGATCTGATAGATAGATGTCAAGACTGCCTTCCTCAATGAAAATATTGAGGAAGAAGTCTATATGACTTAGCTAGAGGGATTTATTTCTAGTAGGAGAGCAAATCAGGTATGCAAGCTGAATAGATCTATTTATGGATTAAAGCAAGCATCAAGCAGTTGAAACATCTATTTTGATGAGACAGTCAAATCATTTGGCTTCATCAAAAATATGGATGAACCTTGTGTGTACAAGAAGACTAGTGGGAGTGCTATTGTCTTCTTGAACTTGTATGTAGATGACATACTACTCATTGAGAATGATATCCCGATGTTGCAATCGATCAAGATTTAGCTATCATAAAATTTTTTTATGAAAGACTTGGGTGAAGCATCCTATGAACTTAGTATAAAGATCTATAGAAATAGATCAAAAAGGATGCTAGGCTTATCCTAGTCTAGGTACATTGATCTTGTGTTGAAGAGCTTTAACATGGAGGGAAGTAAAAGAGGTTACTTGCCCATAGGTCATGGCATACAACTCTCTAAGAATATGTCTCCTAAGATACCTGAAGAGAGAAATAGAATGAGTTCTATTTCTTATGCTTCGACTGTAGGATTGATTATGTATGCTATGTTATGTACCAGGCCTGATGTGGCTTATGCCTTGGACATTGTAAGCAGATTTCAAGCTGATCCCAAAGAGGATCATTGGAAAGCTGTGAATATACTCAAGTACTTGAGGAGTAGAGATATTTTTTTAATATATGGTGGATCTGATTTAAAACTAAAAGGTTATACTGATTTTAGTTTTCAATCTGATCCGGATGATAGCAGATCTATATCTGGGTATGTGTTCACTCTGTATGGTAGTGCAGTAAGTTAAAAAAGTTTCAAACAGCAAACTGTTGCTGACTCGATCACTGAGGCTGAGTATATTGCTGCTAGTGAGGCTGCTAAAGAGGCTGTTTGGATGAAGAAATTCATCATAGAATTAAGTGTGGTTCCAGGGATTGAACAACTTGTGCCCCTTTATTATGATAGTACTGGGGTAGTTGCTTAAGCCAAAGAATCAAGGTCTCATCATAAATCCAAGCACATCCTAAGATGGTTCCACCTCGTTCGGGAGATAGTCGAAAGATGTGATATGATTGTGGAGCGAGTTGACACCAAGAACAATATAGTGAATCCGTTCACTAAGACCTTGTCAATGCAGCAATTTGACCGCCACCTTGATAGCATGGGTATCAAGTATAGGGGCGATTGGCTTTAGTGCAAGTGAGAGATTAAAAAAATAATGTCCTACAAGCCAATCGCATATGGGATGCAATAGGGTGTTTATTATAATTAATCTTTCAGACTCATGTAATTGATATTTATATTATTAATAAAATAGATATTTTTGATTCATTATATGTTGCATCTTATTGTTTTTAAGATTATAATGAAATCCATAGGTCCGGACAATAATTTTAGGACCATGATGAGATCATGCCCATGAGATCTAAATCCTTGATAGTCATGATTTAAAATATTTCTAGTCATTGGTTCATTGAATCGGAGATCAATGATATCGGTAAGACTGGCATTTCCTATGTATGCTCAGAAATGAGGATGATTGATCTCACAATCACTTGTGTGATAACACTAATACAAAGATATGGGTACTCATTAGAGAATGTGTTCACAGAATAGACCTACAAGAGAATATCAGATAGAGTCTTATTTACATATCAATTGATGATTCTCTAGTAAGAGTTGTGTAAGTGATCTTTTGACCTGAGATCACCATGGTACCTTATGTACATGAATCCATATTTTGGTTTGCTTCCTAACTTAATTCTTTGATCCTTTTATAGGGTGTTCTAGATGTAGTGAAGTATGCAT
Organism: Elaeis guineensis; assembly: GCF_000442705.2. Taxonomy (NCBI): domain Eukaryota; kingdom Viridiplantae; phylum Streptophyta; class Magnoliopsida; order Arecales; family Arecaceae; genus Elaeis; species Elaeis guineensis. The sequence goes on along the minus strand of NC_025993.2, from coordinate 19,224,587 downwards.
GAAGGTTGTGGTGATCAATAAGAGATCAGTCACTCCTAATAAGGGAAGCGAACATCCTATGTGATCTCATAGGTCAGTGATTTCGAAAGTCTTTGACCAAAGCAGGATGATAATTAAAATTTTTTTTTAATATATTATCAACTAAATTATCACCTTTAAATCAAGATACATAAAGATAAGTGATTGGATTTGACATATTTCTATATCCACAGCTCATCTGAGATATTGTTTGATTGAAAGATTGAATTACACGATAACTTATCACTGAAGGATATTTTGATAATTTTTTATCAAAATTTTAAATCTTTTAGATAGTCATGACATATTGCTAGATATCAATCTTGACTTGTAGACTCATCAGAATTAAAAGAGTATAATTCTAAAATCAATTAGAAAAAGTCCTAGTTGATTGGGACTCTTCGGACGACCTAATCTCATCGAATTAGGATTACGTCGAAAGTCTTGGTCCACTGCTGGTTAGATTTAAAACCCAATGGATCACACATTTTAGAATTTAATCTTGATCTAATTCAATTAGAGTTTAATATAAATTCTATGGGTTAATTTGATATGTTAGCACATTGTATTACCCTAAGTTTCAAAATTGATTTAAATCAAAGTGTTTGAGCTAACCTAGACCAGTTGTCTTTGACCTAATGGGATTAGGTCTATCTTAATTGATTTCCTATCCAACTTGAAATAGTTTCAAGTGGAGAAGGACTCCTCTATGCCCACCAGATGCCATGCCAAAATAATAATGCCACCCCACTTACTTTAACATGTGAAGATGAAGAGTCCTTCTTCATGAAGACTCTTATCTTAATGCATTACTTTTATGTCTCAATCTGATCTTCTTTGATTTGTCACCAAAATTAATTAAAATTTTTATGACACGTAGAAGAGGGAGAGTCCTTCTATGTGAAGGCTCTCTTGCACCATAATTTCACACGGTGAATTTATTCACCACATGAGAAAGTGGAGCACCAAAGGTTGGCATCCCTTGGTCCCATGACACGTCCCTTGGTCCCTTATTTAAAGGGGATGTCCCACATGGCTTTGCTGCTATGTTTTTAAGTTAAAACTAGAGATAAGAGATATGAGAATTATAAAATAATTTTTGGAAAAAATTTGAGAAAAAGGTAAAGAAAAATTGAGTGGCAAAAGTTGCAAGAAGGGTGGTGAGATTTTTAGCAAGTGTTGCTAGTGTGCCCTAGGGTCTGATTTTTCCATGTATTGAAGCCAAAATCAAAGCTTAGGTTATGATATATTTGAAGAGTATCTTCTTAGTGTCATTCTTGTGGTAAGATCAGAAGCAACTGAATTTTGACACGTTCATTCTTTGAGTTTGAAGTCAGCAGTGTTCTTGAGAAGAAAAGGCTGTGGAAGTGCACCGGTTAGGAAGGACCTTTGCTAACTTTCATGTGGATCATCATTGGAGGGCTTCTACTTTACAGTCTCATGGAGAATACCAACGTGCCTCTTCATTCTTTTTGGTGAAAGTAAAAATTCTATTCTTTTTTGCATGCTTATTTTGTTTTATCGATATCGGCAAGGTGATTCTAGGATTTTGAGTTTGGCTCAATAGTTTTAATTGTTAAAGCTATTAACTTGTTTGATTTTAAAAATTTTAAAAATTATTTTTCACTGCATGGCTGGAACCCAACAAGATAGAGATATTAGGAATGATCCCAAGACCTATAATGAGGCGATGTTAGATGTTGACTCCAAGAAATGGATGGAAGTGATGAAATCAAAAATTGACTCCATACATTTCAACCAGATTTAGACCTTAGTATATCTACCTGAAGGTATTGTACCTATTGGATATAAATGAATTTATAAAAAAAAAATTGGATCGGATGGTCATATAGAAATCTATAAGACAAGATTGGTTGCAAAAGATTATAGTCAATGTGAAGGAATTGATTATCAAAAATTTTTTTTGCCCATGGTCATGTAGAAATCTATTCAGACTCTACTTGCAATTGTAGTTTTTCATGATTATGAAATTTGACAGATAGATGTGAAAACTGCCTTCTTAAATGGATATCTTGAGAAAGATATCTATATGGATAGTCTTTAGGTTTCATATCCAGCGATAGTGATCACAAGGTCTGCAAGCTGAAAAGATCCATATATGGACTCAAGCAAGCATCTCAAAGTTGGAATACTCGCTTTAATGACGTGATCAAAATATTTGATTTCATCAAAAATGAGGAGGAGCTGTGTGTGTACAAAAAGATCAGCGGGAGTGCTGTAACATTCCTCATATTGTATGTGGATGACATCTTTCTGATTGGGAATGACATTTTCATACTGACATCGATCAAAATATGATTGTCAAAAGAATTCACCATGAAAGACTTAGGAGAAGCTTTCTATATTCTTGGTATAAAGGTCTATAGGGATAGATCTAAAAGAATGATAGGACTCTCACAGTGAATGTACATAGAGGAGGTGCTGAAGTGGTTCATCATGAAAAACTTCAAGAGGGATCTCTTGCCCCTTAGACATGACATTCATCTCTCCAAGAAGATATGCCCTGACACACCTGAGGAGATCCAGTGCATGAGCAAGATCCCTTATGCTTCGATAATAAAGAGCCTCATATATGCCATGTTATATACACGACTTAATATAGCCCTTGCCATGAGTATCACGAGCAGATGTCAGGCAAATCCAGATGAAGAACATTGGATTATTGTGAAGAATATTCTTAAGTACTTGAGAAGGAGTAAGGATTTGTTCTTGATCTTTGATGGAGGATCAGAGCTGAAAGTAGAGGGTTACATTGATTTAGACTTCATGACTGATATCGATGATTGAAAGTCTATATCAGGATGTATTTTCTTGTGTAATGGAGGATTGATTAGTTGGAAGAGTTTCAAGCAGTCGGTTATTATAGATTTGATCATGAAAGTTGAGTACATCGCCGTCTCTGAAGCTGTTAAGAAAGCTTTTTGATTCAAGAAGTTTGTTGCAGAGCTGAGTGTAATGCCATCAGATACCATTGCACTACACTACGATAATAATAGTACCATTGCCCTTGCTAAGGAGCCTAGATCTCACCAGAAGTCCAAGCACATAGAGTGATAGTTCTACATCATACACGAATATCTCGAGAAGAAGTTTGTGGAGGTACAGAGAGTCAACTCTATACATAATATGGTAGACCTATTGACCAAGCCTCTTAGCCAGTAGAAGATCGAAGCTCATCTTGAGAAGATGAGTCTTAGGTATATGGCCAATTGACTTTAGATCAAGTGAGAGTTTGTTAGATGAGTATCCTAGAAGCTAATTATTGACTGATACATTTTATAATTTTAGAACTTAACTTTGTACTTATAACATTTTTATTATCAATAAATGATATTTTTATTCCAATCATGTTTATGTGTCTATGATTTATCTTAGAAATTGACAAAGATGATTTTTTATATTCTCAAGGTGTTGAGAATTTGAGACATACATTATTAGTGGTTAGTTTCTAAATGCTTCCAATCAAAGAATCATTATGGAAGATAGTGATCAATCCATTTAAGATCGATGCATGGATCACCTTCTTTCTGGATAGATGAGTCTCGAATCTACAGTGTAGGGATACTGGGGTGAGAGTACAGGTGGTTGTTAGAGAACAACTTGCACTGAGCGTGACCAACACAAAAAACTACTTGGATATTTTCTCACTTGTCAGTGGTAATCTTAATGCTGTAGTGATATAAGTGATCCTTTGATCTGAGGTATCATCAGCTATTAGTAGCAAGACTACTGAGTTTGACTGTACGTTCCTTTGGTCTCTAGCCATTTAGGTCCTTACTGTGTATGTTGGCTTCAGTAGGTTCAGATTTACTGTTACGAGTAGGATGCATCTAGATGGAATCTATCGATCTTGATAGAAAAAGAGAAGTCCTATATGATTTGTGAGACTGAGTTCAGAAAGTCTTAGGCTAAATAAATGTGAATACTGGAAAAGAGTTTTCAAGAGATTCACAAGTTAACTCGAGTTGAGATAATCTTGCATATGACTGACCATGAGGTTTGACAAGTTCTCCATAACCTGCATCAAGTCGAGACTCATGATAGAAAGATTGAATCATATGATAATTGTACCTAGAGATTCATTCTTTTATTCTATTGGGTTGTCACTACATACTACTAGATGTCACTAGTGGATTTGAGACTCATCGGACGTCATCTTGATGATCAATAATCCTCAGAGGATAGAATTAAAATTATTTCAATCCATCGAAAGAAGTTTTGATGATATTATGATGGAGATCATAATATATCTCACTACTAGATAGAATGAAACTTATGAAGTCATACACAAAAGAGGTTCTTGTCTGATCAGATGGTTGATTAACGATTATAAATCGTTAAAGGATATAATTGTCAATATGATTGATGGTTAATCTTATATAAATATTATAATTATGTAATTTACTAAGTGTTAGTAAATTATCAAAAGATTAATTAGCACTTGAATTACTAATTGACTTAATTTAATTAAGCAATAAGGTTCAGATCAAGTCTAATTGAATTATTCATTTTGACTTAGATAGGGTTTGATTGGATCAAGCCTAATTACAAGAGAAATTAATTTTTGATTTGATTAAGACTTGAATTTAGTTAATTCTTAATTAGATTAAGATTTGACTAAGTAAATTGGGTTCCTAATTTGATTAGATTCCATTATCTATTTGGATCAAACCAAATTTAATTTGATTTAAACCAAAATCGAAAACCTTAGAGTCCCATCTCCCTAGGACTTTCTCTCTCCTTGCACGTCCTAAGTTTTATGCCAAGAAATCTCACGCAAAAAGGGTTTTTACATTGAGGTATTTGCATGAAAGAAAGAAGGATGCAAGAAAAGGGGAGTGGCACATGATTATGACTCATCATCATTATCCATTCTATATTTGAATTTGATTCAAATCTTGTGATAAGGATTAAATGGAAAGAGATCAAGGGATAATGAAAAACTTTTTGTGGTGCCACTCTATCTTTTTTCATATTGAGAAAGAGTTGTGTGTGAGAAGAAATCAGATCTGATTTCTTCTCATGCCACTCCCTTCTTTGGCACACAAAAGTAGACGCCTCTCCTTTCTTGGCATGTGGAAAAGGTGGTGCCTCCTTCTAGTCCTTATATCCCTTGCTCCCTATAAAAAGGGTCCAATAATTGGATGCCTAGAGTATGAAAAATAAAAAAAAAAATTTGAGAAAAAAATTTTGCTCAAAATTTGAGCCTCCTTCCTCCTGTTCTTCTTAGTTCTCAAGAGAGTTTGTGAGATCTAAGATAGAACCAGATTAGCCATCAAAGCGAAGATCTTTGCAAGGGAGCTAGTACTTCAGAAAGATCATCCCACCTCTGATTAGAATGAGTCCTTATGTAGATATCTGTGAAGGCCAGGCACATGCGTGGCTAGAGGAACCGTTCAGATCTACGATCATCAACTGCGGTGTTGTTCATCCCATGCAGGGTATTGAGATTTGATTTCAATCTTTTTAACTTTTAATTTTTAGATTATTTGCATATTTTAGATCTAGATATGGGTAGTATTAGATTTGATCTAATACATGTGGGGTTAAAAGATTTAATCTAGATCTATTTTCGCTGTCATTCAAAATTATTTTGAAATCTATGCATACAACCCTACTCATATTCTAACAGATATAATCCGAAAGATTCACATCCACAGATGAGTCTAAGGTGTACAAGCTCTAGAGATCCATTTATGGATTGAAACAGGCATCTAAGAGTTGGAACATGCATTTTGATAAGGTGATCAGAACATATGGCTTCGTTAGGAATGAAGAAGAATTCTATATTTATAAGTGGATAAATGGTTCTATAGTTGTATTTCTTATTTTGTATGTAGATGATATTCTCTTAATCTAAAATGACATTCCTATATTACAAAAAATAAAGGTTTAACTGTCATATGAGTTTTCCATGAAGGATTTGGAAGTAGCATCCTATATCCCGGGGATGGATCTATAAAGATAGATCTAAGAGGTTGCTTGGATTGTCCCAATCCACATACATAGACATCATACTGAAATTATTTAGTATGGAGAATTCTAAGAAAGACTATCTTCTGATAGGCCATGAAAATTTTTGATCGAAAAGGGATTATCTGACAACCCCTCAAAAAAGAGTGCATATGAGTAGAATCCTATATGCTTCGATAGCGGGATCTATAATGTATGCCATAATATGTACGGGATCGATGTTGGGATGTATAGGTGATTTTATGCATGTGTTTCAAATTTTTTTTGAAAAAATTATAGTGGAAGATAACTAGATTAATCAAATTAATCTAACATGCATATGATCTAATCATCAAATCAACTTATTCTAGGATCTATGACATGTTTGTTGCATATAAAATCTGAAATAATCTGAAAATAAAATTAGCATGCATGCATATGAGCAGTAGATCATAAATACTTCTAATATGAGTTCAGAACTCCATACCTGATCATGGATCGATGATCTTTGTTGTGGAGAGACATGATAGAGAGGATCCTTGTTGGTTGCTCGCAGCCACACACAAATTCAGAATTTGTGTAAAGTTTCTCCATGCTAATTCAAAGCTCTCATCCCTTCTCCATGCCTCAATGGATGAGGATAAAATATGGTTCAATTTGAATTCAGATTGGATTGGAATTCAACTTGGAACTTAATCCTTATCTTAGTTAAAATTTGATTTGAACTTGATCTTTTCCTCATCTCCACACCAACCTTAAAATCCCTCAATTTTGTATGGCAAAATTCAAAAGAGAATTACCATTAGATTATTCTCAGACTGGGGTGTGAGGTTTGGGGTGGGTGGCCTTGCTTTGGCATGTGTGCATAAACAAAAATCGGACCCTCTTGGGTGAGAGACCTAGATATTGATCTAGGGTTTCGGGTGAAGGGAAATCAAAGAGAGAAGTGAGTTCTCCTCCCTCCTTCTATCACCACATCCTCCTCTGTCCTTTTTTTTGATTTTGGAAGAGTCTGAGAGATCTGAAGAGAGATATAGATCAGCCATCAATAGGATCTTCGTGCGAGCTAGCACTCTCGGAGAGATCGATTAGTGTAGAGCTTCAAGTGGACAATCCGTAGAGGCTAGATGCCCTGTGTGGCTGCAAAAAACTAGGAAGACCTCAAATCCATGTTGTTCAGTCATGGAGATCTACTATCCATGCTCAGGTGATGAGATTTGAACTCATACTTATCGTAGATTAGATCTACCGCATATTTGATATGATCATGCATGAAGTTTTTTATTTTCAAATCTTATATATGCAATATATATCATGTTATAGATCTTAGGATAGATGTTTTTAGATTTGATCTAAAGTATGATTATAAGATTAAATCATTTAATCTTGTGTATTTCATTAAAAAATTTTTTAAAAGCATGCTTGAAACACCTACTGATTTTTTTTGTAGAGATCCAAAAAATTAGTGGCAACATATTTGCTTCTAAAAGTCTCTAGAGCAACTATAAAATCAAATACAAATATCTAACTAAAATTTTTACTCTCTACCATTTATTGTGTCAGCTTCTAACCCTCCAGCTCGAATCCTAGATATCAATCGTTTAATCGAAATCAATTATATAGATTGGCCCAAAAACCTAAGAATCATTTTTAGTTTTTTAGAAAATTAAACCATGTTCTTGATCAAGATATCCTTATGTTACCAGCTTATCCAATATATGATCAACGAGCTATACTTGATAAGTGGATGGATGATGATAATAATGATAGGTGCTATATGTTGGTGTCCATATCAAACGAACTCCAACACATGCATGAGACCATGTACGTTGTCAAAGATATACTGACTCATCTACAAGTGTTGTGAGATGATCAAAGTCGCACAGCGTATGAGATGCATGATGGATAGTTTGTCGATGATCACTATTTGATAATGATCAGAGATATTGAGAAGCTTGAAAAGCTCCATACGACCATGCACAAGAAATTATTAGTAGATTTGATCCTGCGATCTTTTCTTAGTTTGTATGGATAGTTTATGGTAAACTACCATATGAATGACTATGATAGTGCCAAATCTGAATTGGTCAATATATTGGTAACTATCGTAGGGACCTTGAAAAGTTCAAAGAGTACATACCTAGGATACCCCTTGAGAAGGCATGTCGGAATTGCTCAAAATTGACCTTATGGTTTTCTTTTCTCATAGTTGAGTGTTAGACTCTAGTCCGTATTTATGTACTTCATTGTAGAATCTAAGAAAATGTAGAGGGCTGAGAGAAGGTGAAGTAACTCTTCGAGTCGGCAATAGGGTAGTTGCTGCTGTGACCGTGGGCATCTATCCTCTGTGACTACCATCTGCATTTAGTTCTTAAAGACAATCTGCATGATGATGCATCTATGAACTTATTTGAGCAAGCAGTAAATGCCATTGAATTTGAAAGATCCAAAGTTGAGATGAACCTGAAGTATATGTGGCACCTTAGGGTAGGTCATATAGGAGACAAAATGATTAACAGACTGAAGAAACATGGGCTTTTAGGCTTATTAAGTGCTGAGTCATATCTAGTCTGTGATCATCTCCTTAAAAAAAATGATCAAGTTGCTCTTATGAGACAAGAAAAAAGGACCACTGAGATACTTATCTTGATACATATTTGATGTGTGCGGCCCATTTAATGTGTCAGTCAAGGAAGGTTATCTCTACTTTATTATCTTTATCGGTAATCTTTCACAATATGGGTATGTATATAAGATATAAATTTGAATCATTTGAAAAGTTCAAAGAATTCAGATGTGAAGTAGAGAAGTAAACCAAAAAATCCTAAAGATACTTTGATCAGATCGCGGATGCAATACCAAAGTAAAAAATTTCTCGATTATCTCATAAAAATGACATAGTTTTATAGTGGATCCCTCCTAGTACACCTCAACTCAATGGGGTATCTGAGAAGAGGATTAGGACCGTATGAGATATGGACCGATCCATGATGAACTTCACTGATTTATCTTCATTTTCTTGGGGACATGCTTTACTTTTTGAAATTTACCTATTGAATAAAGTTCTCTCTAAATCTATTTCTACTACACCATATGAGATATAGCATGATAAAAAACTAAGTCTTGATCATCTCAAGATTTGGAGATGTTCAACCCGTATCAAGCGATAGCAGGCGGACATGTTAGAGGCTAGGTCTATGAGAGCTCATTTCATATGGTATCCTAAAGAGTTTGGAATACTACTTTCTCTTCTCATAGGATCATAATGTGATTGTGAGCTGTCATGCTATCTTCTTCAAAAAATAATTTATCCAAGATGAAACAATGAGAGAAAAGTTGAACTCGAAGAAAGAGTCTCTGAAGAGCAACGAGTCATAGGACCTATAGAACCTATTCATAATGAGCTAGTATATATAGTGCCTTTTTCATCTCGAAGATCTAGTAGGATCTTCCATTCTCATGAAAAGTACTTGGTATGCTTACAGAGGATGCAGAGAAAGTGTTTCACATGGAAGATAGGGAACATAGAGATGATCCCAAAATCTACAATGAGGCAGTGGTGGACATCGACTCTGAGAAAGAGATGTGAAATAGCTCTCCTGATGGGATATCTTAGGAAGATATCTGTATAAAGTAGCCTATGGATTTCATTTTCTGTGGTGGAGATCACAAAGTCTGCAAGTATCTCAGAGTTGAAACACTCATTTTAATGTTATCATCAAATTATTTGATTTCATCAAAAATAAGGAGGAATCATGTGTTTACATAAAGGTCAGTAGGAGTGCTGTCACATTCCCTATAATGTATGTCGATGACATTCTCTTGATTGAGAGTGTCCCATGCTGACATCAATTAAAATGTGGTTGTATATAGAATTCTTCATAAAAGACCTATGGCAAGCACCCCATATTCTGAAAAAATAAAGATCTAGAGATATAGATCTAAGAGGATGCTTGGCTTTTCATAAAAAAGTACAAAGAGGAGATGCTACAAGGGTTCAACATAGAAAACCTTGAAAGAAAACTTCTACCTCTTGGGCATAGGAGTATGCCATGCTATGTACTTGATCTGATATAGCCATTGCTATGAGTGTCACGAATAAATATCAATCGAATCTAGGTTAGGAGCACTAGACTGCTGTGAAAATATCTTTTAAGTACTTGAAAAGGACAAAAAATTTATTTCTGATCTTTGAAAAATGGTCAGAGCTAAAAGTGGGAGGATGCATGGATACTGATGTTAGAATATCTATATCAGGATGTATTCTTATGTAATGATTGGTTCAATATGTTGGAAGGGTTCCAAGTAAACTGATCAATCGAAACTGAGTATGCTATTGATGTATAGGATGTATTCTGGTTCTAATGTTAGTTGCAGACTTGATGTCATACCATCAGATGTCATGACATCGTACTGTAAAGACAATGGCACTATAGTCTTTGCTAAGGAGCTAAGGTCTCATTGGAAGTCCAAGTATATAGAGTGGCTGTATACACGACTACCTCAAGTAGAAATACATAAAGGTGCAAAGGATAGACTCCACATGGGATGTGGTAGATCCACTGGTTAAATCACTTAGTCAACCGAAGATCCAAGTTTGTCTTGAGAAGATGGGGCTTAGGTATATAGCAGATTGGCTTTAGTGCAAGTAGAAGATTGTTGGATGTATACCCTAGAAGCCAATCTTGACTGACACATATCATATTTTTAGGATATGATTTTGTACTTGACGGACAGTTTATTTTCATTCATATTGTATATATTAGAAATTATATCCTAAAGCCAATTGACTTATTGTAAATAATTGAATTTTGTATATGAATTATTGATCAATGAATAAAAATTATTTTGGCTTTTTCATCACAAAGTGTACATCTTCATTATTGGAACTTTAACGTTGTGATGAAATCTTTAAAATTATATTATGATCGATAAAGGAGGATTTATCGAATAGTTCTTAAACATGTTTGTGATCAAATGATACATCATTAATAGAATGATGATGTTTATCAAGCGTAAATCATTATGTGTCATGTAGATATTGGAAAATATAGACGATTTCATGCATATATTTTAAAATTTTTTTGGATAAATTACAGTAAAAGATAATTAAATTAATCAAATTAATCTAACATGCATATGATCTAATCATCAAATCAACTTACTCTAAGATCTATGATATGATATGTTGCATATAAAATCTGAAATAATCACATGATAAAATCTGCATGCATGGATATAAGCAGTAGATCAAATCTACACCTATCTGAGTTTAGAACTCAATATCTGAGTACGGATTGACGATCGCTGCTACTAAAAGACATGGTGAAGAAGATCCTTACTAGTTGCTTGCAGCCACACATGTATCCGATCTCTACGAAAAATCCACTCGAAGCCTCGATTTGATCGATCTTCTCGAGAATGCTAGTTTGCATGAAGACTTCTTCTTGGCTGATCTGAATTCTTTCTTTAAATCTTTGAAATCTTTTTAGAAATTGAAGATAGACTTCTGAAGGAGATGAAGAGGTGAAAGAAAGATGGAGAAGAAAATAATTTTTTTTTTATTTTTTCTCTCTTCCCAAATCCTGAGGAATAAAATTCTAGAAATTAAATTTTGAGCTAACCCAAAAGAAGAGGACTCCCCTCTTCTTTCATACCATGAAACCCTGCCCAAGACCCCTCTCACCATGAAGGCCTCTCTCTTTGGTCTCTTACATGCACAAAAGTGAAAAATAAAACTCTTTTTATTGGTGTGTAAGGAGGTGGGGTGAAGAGTCCTAAGAATCTTGGACTCTACCACATATTGCCGCCCTTCCACAAATTTCATGCCCCAAAACAAACATAGAATGCCCCCTTTCATAATTTTCCATGATGAGTTAGATCATTATCTAATTTCTAATGTCAAAAATTCTCTTAAAAAGTCACACAAAAGAAGGAGAATAAAAGGGATGGCGTGTGGAGTGATTTGGATAAGAACGTGTGGAGTGATTTGGATAAGATCAAACTCTCTTGATAAGGAATATTTTGAAATCAAATTTTAAAATTTTTCTTTTATCAAAATCAAATCAGATATAGACGTGAGATAGAGAAGAGAAAGAGCTCTTTGGTGTGAAAAAATCTCATGCAAAACAACTTTGTTCATGGAGAAAAGTGGCATCCAAGTTTTGGTGCGCAAGGGAGAAGAGTCTAATGCAATATGGACTCTTAATTTTTTTATTTGAATCCAAACCAAATTACATCTAGTTTAGTCTAAATAAAATGGATAAAATTCAATCTAATTAGGTTCATAAATTTTTAATCAAATTTCAATCAAATTAAGAATTGATTGAATCAAAGTCCTAATCAAATCAAAGACAATTCTCTCTTAGTGATTGGATCATCTCATAACCTAATCGGATCAAACCTAATTGAATCTAATTCAATTAGATTTTATTTAATCCTCTTTACTCAATCAAATTAAGTTAATCAATAATTTAATTGCTAATTAATCTTTTATTAATTTACTAACACTTGGTGAATAAATTTATTGTGACTTTTGCATAAAATTAACCGTCAATCGAATTGACGATTAAGTCATTGAATGATTCTCAATCGTTGATCAACCATATAATTAGTCAGAAACTTTTTTTGAGTGTGATCCCATAGGTTCAAACCTAAGCTGATAGCACAGGAATATATTTTTGAACCAATCGATGTGACCATCTAGCAATGGTGACCCGACGTCCGGATAGATTGAATGATGGCGAGCAACATTCAAGAACCTACTGACGTATGGTTATTGTATAATTCATCCCTTTGACCCTAATGCTCAAGAAGACTTAGGATTTAACTATCAGTCCTAGATAAGTCATTCACATTGTATTTCAAACTTTCAAATCTATCACATAGATTACCCAAGCTCAAATTTTGCTAAATTGAAATATATTGATACATTAACTCCTACAAATTCGGAAGGGACAATCTCCCCTTGACTCACGCACTGACTTGATCAGTACTTGACTTCATCTAGAAATCTTTCGTCACTGAATTATAAACTTAAATAGTCTGACACCAAAATATAGTGAGTTACTTGCAAGTCACCGTGATGATCTCAGGTCGGAGGGACACTTATATCCATACCCTTCATGAGCTACCCTTGACAGTAGAGTGCTCCACAGTTAGTCACATTCCGTGATGATGTACTCCTATATCTCACTTGCATGCCATACCAGTGTCTCCATACTATTTGGTTATGAGGATAACCAATGTATATGGTACACAATGACCTACACTTGATATCTCTATCATCCTAGTAATAGCATATCATTTGGTCGTGAACCAGTTTAAGGACCATGCGATAAATCCTCTTTTATCGATCAAAGTAATCCTAAGGACTTTATCACAATATAGGAGTTTGTTAGAAGATGTAACTTTGTGATGAAAAAGATCAAATAACTTTTATTATTGATCAATTCATATACATTTATAATTAGTGCAATCGTCAAATAATTAGCTTTAGGATATATTTTTCAACAACTCCCACTTGGACTAAAGTCCATCAGTATAGTATCGTATACCCATCTTCGATTTATCATCTCAGAACTCCTAGATACTGAGGCTTTGGTAAATAGATTGGTCTAATTTTTTTTTTCATCGATCTTTTAAAGATTGACATTATCTTAATAGATTTTCTGAATAAGGTGGTAGTGATGCAAAGTACTTAGTAAGCTAATGAGACTTCGGCTCCTTGCCATGAGCTATGGCTTCGGTGCTATACAGTACATCATAATCATCATCGGAGGGTGCCACTTCTAGCTTGTCAATGAACTTATACAATCATATAGCTTCCTTGCAAAAATCGGATGTTGCAATGCATTTAGCCTCGCAAATTTATCTAGCTATATTATTCTGCTTGAAACTTTTCCAGCAGATTGCTCCATTATTTAGGATAAAGATGTATTCTGATATGTTCTTACTATTATTATGTCCAATTAAAAACTAGAGTCATACTCTATAAGTTTTAAGTCAGATTCTTTATAACTGAGTCATCGATCCTTAGTATTTCTTAAATACTTAAGGATGACCTTCCAGTGATTCTCACCTGGATCTTGCAAGTATCCGCTCACTACCCCTAGTGAGTATACCATATCCGATCTTATATATGGTGTTCATGATAGAATAAATTCTACTCATAAATACTCTATACACATAGACTGGGATAACCCAAGCAGCCTCTTAGATCTATCTTTATAGATATTCATCCCTAAGATGAGGGATGCTTTTCTCAAGTCTTTTATGGAGAGCAATGATAACAGTAAAATCTTTGTTCTCTGTAATATAAGGAATGTCATTCTTGATTAAAAAAAATTTATTCATATACAAAATAAGAAATATACTCATAGAACTATTAACCCATTTGTATTTGCAGGATTCTTCTTCATTCTTAACGAAGCTATGTATTTTGATCACTTTATCTAAATGCATATTCCAATCCAAAATACTTAGCATTGCCTTAGGAAAAAATATCTTGTTATAGTCAATACCATAATGTTGACGATATCCTTAGGCAATCAGATGAGCTTTGTAAGTCTCCACCTTCTCGTCTGTGCTCTCTGATCCTATTGAAGATTCATTTATACTTTATGAATTTTATCCCTTCGAGTGGATCAACGAGTGTTCATATACCATTGATCATTATGGACTCAATTTTAGACTTTATGGCTCTAGGCCACTGATCGGAGTCGAACCTCTTCATGGCATCTATGTAGGTGATCAGATCCTTATTGTTCTCACGAGTTCAACAAGATCACGTCTCGAAACTAGAAACTGAAGTATCTATTCGATGGATATGGTACTCTACCAGATCTCCTTAATGATACTTTTACAATAGGTTCTGAATTTGATCTAATTAAATCTGGTTCTATGGGTTTACTAGATTGTGTCAGTTCTTCTACCTGTCGAACTTCATAAGTTTCACATTAAAGGCATCAGTTCCTTCACCAACGTACTTCTTTTCTGAAAAGAATGTTAAACAACTCTTGTTCTTTAACAAGGTAGAACTTATATCTCCTAGATTCTTTGGGATTATCTTATAAAATAATACACATAAGATTGAAATTCAAGCTAATCGATCTGTAAATGCTTGACATAAAACAAACACTCTCAAACCCTAAGATAAAAAAGTATCAACTTACGTCTAGTCCATATCTCATATGGAGTCTTTGTGACTGATTAATTCAGAATCTAGTTTAGAACATAACAAGCAATCTTAAGAGTGTAACCCTAAAAGGAGACTGACAGACTTGTAAATCTCATTATGGATCAAACTATGTCTAACAAAATCGATTCCAATAAAAGAGCATCATTTTCTCTTCTAGATATATCAAAAATTTATTGAAAAGGTATTCTCTTCTTGGTCTGACCAAAAAGTTTCAATACTCTTCTAAGTCGCTTCTCTATCTCATTAAAAAATTATTTGAATATTTCAAATAATCTAAATTTATGGCAAACATATTCGTAGATCCAATACATTAGTATGTATTAGATTCAGAATATCATTGGCTTGTTCACTTTTTTCAACAAAAAGTGACTTGGTCCTCTTACTAAGGAGATAGAATGGACAAGTTAACAATGATTCACAATCATTGACTTCAAAAATTTTTTCCAGTTGATCATATTCTTGTTTAATGATCGAGCCTTCAATACCAAAGGTAGTCATGCGTGACATTATCTACTTTAGGATATTTGATTGATGTGTACATTACATTAACAAGCTGTGTAAATGTCATTTCTTAGTTGTCCATCATGATTTTGACATTATTCATAATGATATCATAGAAATCATTAGACAATAGTGATAATCACTAAAACAACATTGTTAGAATTGAAATAGGCTTAACGATTCCTAAAATCAAGATTGGAACATAACTTCCATATCCAATGTTCATGAACCTCTTGCTGTTTTCAATATTTCTACTAACCTAAAGTCATTGCAATAATTTGCATAGACTTCTGATATCCAATACCTCAGTAGTAGTGTCACAGATAGAGAAATCACAAGGTGTTATCATATAAGTATCTTGTTCAGCAATCCTTTGCTGATTTCTCTTCCTTAGCCTGTTCGAGTTAAGAGACTCTGCTAGACTAGGTTAACCTTATACTCTTTTGTCAGTTCGGGCTCTTTAGTCCAAGCATGACTCTTTTGCATCTTTTTTTTTCTTTCTAAAAAGATTATTACCTTACTAAAAATATATCTTCAGAGATGCAAAAGAACTTCTTCAACATTTAAATAATTTCCTCCCACTGAGCATCATTGAATTTACAACTATTCTTCGCTACTCTTAATAACACCATATAGTGATATGATCATTTGATCACTTCTGATAAGTATCTTTGATCACATCATATGTGTTGGATGTGGAAACTTCAAGTGCTAGATCTATAATTATATTTAGGATTCATTCATATTCTAGAACTATTTACAACTTTCGATACCAATTATCGAAGTTAGATCCTATAAGTTAGCCACTGTGAAATAGTAAATAAAGCAATAGATATCTAGCCATAACTGAAAGAAAAATATAAGACCTCTATATTTATGAATTGATTAAGTGTAAAGACTTGAACTTTAGTCTAAAGGTTCTCCCACTATTTTAGTCAAATTGGTTGCCTCTACCTCCAATCTAAGAAATTATCCTAATTTTTTAGCGGGTACTAGAATCCACACAGACTGCACACGAGCCTGACTTTGGCCGGCTCACCCATGTACATCTATAGACAGGTTTTTAATCAATTGTTTTAGTAAATAATTTTTAGTAATTGCTTTAGCCCTAGATAACTTTTCAATTGACTTTGATCTTCTCTACAAGCTCTGGTTAGGTCCAACCATTAACATAATCATACTCAAAAATCCAACTATCAAATGATTAGGCCTGACTTTGGCTGGCAAACCTGACCACTCGCTAGAAAGACTCGATTGAGTCATCATATTATGAATGATAATTTCAATAGTAGATAAGCACCAGACCTTTGGGCCTCCAATGATCATCATACTAATGGACCCATTATCATCTAACTTAATGGGAGGCTATGATCTAGTTACCACCATAACCAACTCATTTTATAGATCTAATAATTTAAAAAATTTAATTTGGGAATTAAAAAAAAAAGAGATCAATCAGTAGACTACAATCCTTCCACTGACTTCATCAAGCCATTGAATCAGATTAGGATCATGCTGATTGAAATGGCACCTAGATTAGTCACATTGATCAACTTAATAGCATGGGTCAACTCGAATCACTTAGCGATCTAATCAAGATATAATTCATCAAATTGATCAGGTAAGTGAGATCAGTGAGAGGATCTACTAAGCTTGCCTTAGACACCATCAAAATGGTCAGATAAGTCGCTCCTAATTAAAAATCACCGATCGAAATATCGAACTTACCTTAGATACTAATTGGTTAATTAGTTTTGATTTGACCAGCCTAATGATTTGGGTTCAACCACCGAGCCACAATCAATGTTCATTTGATCTAATCAAAGATATTGACTTGACTATCTATAACTATTGTATTGGTTCTAGAGAAACTCCTAATTTAATCTAATTTAATATTTAATTAGATTTAATCAATTTCTCTACATGGTCCATTAACTCTTTGATTCTAATCTTACGTCTAACCCAATTAAGAAGATCTGATTTGAGCTAACCCATGTTCTCATATTTTATGTAATGTCATTAGATCTTAAATTACAATTCTAGATATAATCGATTCTACACTTAATTTTTAATTAAGTTTTAGCATCAACATGGGTTTAGATTTAGATTTGAAAATAATTTTAATTTTTTATTTTATAAATAATTTACAACAAGTTTTATGTAAAGATTTTTTATTCTAAAACTAGGTCACGTCAATCAACATTGAGCTGGCTACATAAGGAGATTAGGTCAACTCAGTTCAAAATTAGATCTACTCAGTAATTGTACGAGCATATTTCAGATCTAAAAAATCTTGCATAATCCTAAAATAAAATCAATCATAAACATCTTTTAGATCACATCTAAATATTTTATGATTTGAGATTTTATTTTTTTATGATTAAAATAATTTTAATCATATAGAGTAGATATTTTATTTTTTATATAATTTTGTATCACATACAATAAATCTAGAATTTCAAGATCTAGAGTTTTGTAGAAAAATAAGTTCTTCTTTTTGTGTTCTTCTTCATGAGATTTAATCATATGGTACCCCTACATATCGTAAGAGTACCCCATCGAATGGAAAGAGAGGGTCTTTAAACTCTTTTTGCTCCTATGACTGGATGGCCTAGTGATTAACCCAATCCAAGTACTTGCTAATCGGACCATCTAATCTAATCATATATCATATATACATGAATTTAGATCTAATCTAAATTACATCAGATCTAATCACAATCTTAGATCATATCTAAATAAGATCATAAACATGACATGCAATATATAAAATTAGATTTTATCAAAGATCAGCATAAATTAGGATAACCTATTCACTATAAGGGGTAAACCCTACAGCAGGACAATCTTATTTTAATTTATTCGATCAACTATTAATTAAATTTAGATCTAAGATATCATAAATCAGATTTAAATAAAATTAAAATTTAGATTTAATATGCATATATAATATGTCATAATGAACCTAGCTTTGATATCACTGTTGAAAAATATAGGTGATTTCATGCATGTATTTTAAATTTTTTTTATATAAATTATAGCGGAAGATAATTAGATTAATCAAATTAATCTAATATGTATATGATCTAATCATTAAATCAATCTACTCAAAGATCTATGACATGATATGTTGCATATAAAATCTGAAATAATCACATGATAAAATCTGTATGCATGGATGTAAGCAGTAGATCAAATCTGCACCTATCTAAGTTCAGAACGCGATATCTGAGCATAAGTTGACGATCACCACTACTGAGAGATATGGTGAAAAAGATCTTTGCTGGTTGTTTGCAGTCACATATGCATCCGACCTCTACGAATAGTCCACTCGAAGCCTCGATCTAATCTATCTTTTCAGGAATGCTAGTTCACGTGAAGACCTTCTTCTTGACTGATCTGGATCTTTTCTTCAAATCTCTGAAATTTTTTTAGAGGTTGAAGATGTATTTCTAGAAGTGATGAAGAAAAGAAAGAAATATGAAAAAAAATAATTTTGTTCTTATTTTTTTTCTCTTCCCAAATCCTGAGGAATAAAACCCTAGAAATTAGATTTTGCGCTAACCCAAGAGAAGAGGACTCTCCTCTTCTTTCATGCCATGAAACTGTTAGATGTGTGTCCTAGATGCCAGATTGGCTGACACATTTCCATACAAATCTAAGGATAAATTTATAATTTTGATTATAAATAAATAAAAAGATTATTCTACTATCACATTGTGTACATTATGTCTGTGATACATCCTTTGAGTTAGTAGGAATGTTAATTCATATTTTCAAAAGTTGAAAATTTAAGGCATGAATTTACATAACTAACTCATAAACAGCTCCTGACCATAGGATCATCACAAGGATGGTGATCGATCTGAAAGGTTGGTGTACGATCGATTTCTTAAGATAGATGTGTCTTGAGTCTATGGTGTAGAGACACCAGAGCGAGAGTACAGATATTCATTGAGAACGAGAGTACTGAGCGTGACTATCTCGAGCAGTCATAAGAAAATCTACCTTCTCGTCGATGACTAGCTCGATGCTGCAGCTGTGTGTCTAGTTCTTTGATCTGAGGTGCATCGACAGTTCACCTTGAGTGTGTTATAGTTTGACTACATCATAACTCGATCTCCTAGCCATTCAGAATCTTGAGGTGTATATTGGCTGTAGCATATTCATTGTAGGAACTAGATGTTAGATGTGTGCCCTAGATGCCAGATTGGCTGACACATTCTTGTACAAATGTAAGGGCAAATTTATAATTTTGACTATAAATAAATAAAAAGATTATTCTACTATCACATTGTGTACATTATGTCTGTGATACATCCTTTGAGTTAGTAAGAATGTTAATTCATATTTTCAAGAGTTGAAAATTTAAGGCATGAATTTACATAACTAACTCATAAACAGCTCCTGACCATAGGATCATCATGAGGATGGTGATCGATCCAGAAGGTTGGTGTACGATCGCTTCCTTAGGATAGATGTATCTTGGGTCTATGGTGTGGAGACACCAAGCGAGAGTACAGATATTCATTGAGAATGAGAGTATTGAGCGTGACCACCTCGAGCAGTCATAAGAAAGTCTACCTTCTCGTCGATGACTAGCTCGATGCTGCAGCTGTGTGTCTAGTTTTTTGACCTGAGGTGCATCGATAGTTCACCTTGAGTGTGTTATAGTTTGACTACATCATAACTCGATCTCCTAGCCATTCAAAATCTTGAGGTGTATGTTGGCTGTAGCATATTCATTGTAGGAATCAGATTGCACCAAGGTGGGATCTATCAATCTCGGTAGATGAGAGTAGTCCTATGATGATCGAAAAATTGAGTCCTTAAGCCCATGGCCATGGCAGAGTGAAATAATGGAAAAGAGTTTTCTATTGAGTTTCACATCGAACTTAGATTGATCGATTGATTCATATGACTGAAGTTGGGTTTGACGAGTTCACTTTAACTCTAATTCAGTCGGGACTCATGATAGAGGAACTCAATCACATAGGTAGCTGCACCGAGAGGTTCGTCTTCATTTTTGATGGGTTGCCACCATATACTGCTAGGTATCACTGATGGATTTTGAGAGTAATTAGAATGATATTGATGATCGATCATTCTAAATTGTCTGAATCAGAAGAGTTCTGGTCCATCGAAAGGAGTTTCGATGATGTCGATGATGAGATCACGACATATCTCATTACCATATAGAAATGAATCTAACTGGGTCACACAAATAAGAGTTAGGGTCTGGATGTCATCAATTGAGCTAGCCCAGTTCGATTGATTTAGATTAGATCTAATTAGGTTCAAAAAAATCATGCTAGCACATGATTGAGCCTAACTTTCTCCTCGTGTAGTCTTTTCTATCTCGACTGAGCCAAATGTCATTTGACTCACCCAGAGAATCTTGAGAAGATTTCTCTCAGTCTGATTAGAGCCAGTCCAGCTCAGAAAAGTCTTATCTTAATTCATGAGATGAATTTAAGACAACACCTGTTAATTCTTGTCACCTGTCATTTTTATTTTAGGACATCGATCAAACGTTGACCCATGGACCTTGGACTGAAGGTCACTTGGCAAGAGGTCATTGGAGAGTTTTTGTGGAGTGCCCACCTATTAATTTTACCCTCAAAGTGAGCACCATAATCAGATATGGCATGCGCCCCAATTGGATAAGGATAGAGTCCCATGAGATGAGGACTCTATGCCTTGATCGACTCAAACTGTTGGGCGCCAATCTCACTGTGTTTATCCAGTGTTGGCACCAACGGTAGGAGAGTTTGGTGGGGTTTCTATCTGATATGATCAGATGATATCACTCCATCAATTAAAATTTTTTCAAAATTAATTAAAATTTTTTGATTGGTCGAATGATGTGGCACTGCATGGCGCAACAAGGTCTATTTAAACCTTGTCTGCACCTAGGGTTTAGAAAATCTGCTTAATACCCAGTAAAAATGTGAAACCCCTCCACTTATCTATACCTCCTCTGCTCCTCTTGCTCTCCTCTTCACATCCAAGAGGTTGGGAATCCATCTGGTGCTTGTCCAAGGTGTGGTGGCTCCCTGATCAGAAGGCTGTAGGGATTTATCGAGAAGCTGCTGCTCCAGCTTCAGAAGATCTTTTAAAGATCTTGCAGATCAGATCTAGATCTAATTTTTGAAAAAAAAATTCATGAGGAGAAGATGATCTAGATCCTACTTGAGTGGATACTGGTAGAGGCCAGGCGACTGTGTGGCTATTTTAGAACCTCGGGCATTGCTGCGATCATCTACAGGGTAATCTAGTTACCCTAGAGGTATTCCTCTAATCCTCAAGTTTTTAGATTTAATTTTAGATTAAATATTAAATAATAAGAATCAAATCTAATAAATCTTAGATCTGAAATAAAGTAGAATAATTTTTTATTTAAAATATTTCACTCCAGATCTCATTAGATCTGGAATATCGTACAAGAAAAAAGGTGATTTTTCCTTCAACTGGTATCAGAGTCAGGTTGATGGCTCTATTTTATATCTAATTTAGATTTAATTTTTATTTTTATTTATCTGATATTAATAGATTTTATATGTCACATCAGATATGATTGAATCTAAAATTAAAAATTTAAAATTAAATCTAAGTAGATCTAACATGTATGAGATGCATGACAAGACTAGGAATAGTTTAAACTATGAATAGTCTTAAAGTTTTATATTTTAATATAATTAAAATATAAATTAGATATAATTTATTATTTGATTTTTTGATATTATAAATATTATATTCAGATCAAAAAATAGAAAATAAAATTTAATTAATTCATAAGATTGATCTGCTGCATGCCTAGACTAGTTGTAGAATTATTCTAGTAACTGTCTAGAATAGATTTTATATTGAATAGTTCAATTTAAATCTTATTTTTTAGATATTACATGTGATGTATCAGATTTGAAAGTATGATAATTAGATCATATTTTAATACATGAGATGTATGCAAAGCATGTATAAGTTAGATCTGAAATTATATATATGATATGTAACTTAGATCTAACTAGTTTTGTAGTTAAATTAATATTTTTGATTAAGGTGTTCCTCATGGCCGTCCGGTCATAAGAACAAAGTAGGGTTTAAGACTCTCTCCTTCCATTCAATGGGGTGTTCTTATGACGTGTAGGGGTGCTATGCATTCATCCTTGATCAGAAATCAAAATTTACTTTTCTGCAAAACTCTAGATCCTGAAATCCTAGAATTTATTTTACATATTTTGTTTATGAACCCAAGACTTAATTAATGAATTAAGCTTATGAAATTAAATTAGGTCTAAAATTGAGAATTTCAGATCTAAGTCATTTTCATAAATTTGGGTTTGGACTTGGGTAGCTCAATTAGGTCTAGCGGTTGATCAAATTGAATCAAAAGTTGGTTAGGTGGGATCATGAAAGCTAATAATTGATCAGTTTAATAAAATTAAGTCTAGGTCAAGGTCGAATCATATTCATATATGACTCGATCAAGTTAAGACCTAATTTGGCACAGTGGTTAGAGCCTAGATTGTAGGCTAACCCAATTGATTCTGGTTCGATAATTTGATGTCTAAGGTAAGTTGGGCAGATGTGACCGAATGGTTTTTAATTGGAAGCTACTTGACTCGAATGCATTCTTGTCGAGTTAATGGCATATCCCTTCTATCGGTCTCACTTACCTGGCCATATGTGTCGATCCAGTTCTGATTTGAGGTGACTAATAATTCGAGCTAACCCATGCCACTAGGTTAGTCATAATTATTATGACTATGTCAAGTCAAGTTTAATGAGATTTAAATTAAATCTCTCTAAGAAAATATTAAGTCTAAGGTCTTCCACCATTGTGGATGTGCGGGCCCTTTTCGGGGTTGATTGTTCTCGACTGGTTATAGTGGTTCAGTTGCATCGGGAAGACGCAACTATGTCCATTAAGTATTGGATGCTATGGATTAGAGGATGGATTGTGCTCAATATTCTGAGTATGGTGAGGGACTCAATCAGAAATCTAGTTCGTGCAAATGGTGGGTCTGACTTAACTAAAGATTGGAGCAATATTTCGAACACGATGAGCTTCATGAATTAGAGATCAAATTTTGGGTGCACCATGATTAGAGAATCATTGGACAAGAGTTGTCCACTCATCGGTTGACCCATCATCAATAATTGTTAGGTGAGGTGATGAGCCAGTCGGTGAGACCGCACCACCCACTAGAAATCACTAATCACGGAGATTTTTACATCTCTACCTAAGGAGTGTAGGGATCTGAAAAAATAGTGGAAGACTAATTTATTTAAAAATGAAACTTCTAAATAAATTGGTTAAGTCTGATTACAAAATCTAACTAGAAACTTTTGACTCTCTACAGAAAACATGTCTGCGTCCAACCTTCTGACCAAAATACTAGACACCCACAGATTGACTCGACCCAATTTCAAGGATTGATTGAGGAACTACAGAATTATTCTGGATTTCAAGAAACTGACTCATATTTTAGATCAGGACCCACCTGCCATTCCAGCACGTCCGACTACTGAACAAAGAGCATCTCTGGAAAAGTGGACGGATGAAGATAACAAAGCTAGGTACTACATGTTGGGTGCAATGTCTGATGACTTGCAATGCCAGCATGAGAATATTATGATTACCCGCCAAATGTTGGTTCACCTACAAGAGTTGTTTGGTGAACAAAGTCGCACAACCAAGTATCAAGTCTGCCAAAGACTTTTTAAGGCTAAAATACGTGATGGACAGTCAGTCCAAGATCATTGTTTGACAATAATCAAGGACTTTGAGGAGCTTGAGAAGCTCGGTATCATCTTAGACAAAGATTTTCAGATTGATGTGATCCTTCAGTCCTTGTCTGATGCATATGGTCAGTTCATCATGAACTTTCATATACATAAGATGCAGTATACTTTGGCTGAGTTAATAAATATATTGGTTACAACTGAGCTTTCTTTGAAGAGTTCAAAAGGCTTAGTCCTTACTATGGAGCAGACTTCTTCTAAGAGAAAATCTTTTGGAAAGAAAAAAAAATCTACGAAGAAGCAGAAGGTGGATGGAAAAAGGAAGAAGATGGAACTAAAGAAAAAGACTGCTGAAAAAAGAAAATATTTCCACTGTAATTCAGATGGCCATTGAAAACGGAACTATCCTCATTACCTGGCCACCCTGAAGAATAAGAAGGATGGTCCTTCTGGAGGTATGCTTGTTATAGAATCTAATCTTACGATTTTCTCTGCATCCAATTGGGTACTTGACTCTGGTTCTACTGCTCATTTGTGCACTTCTATGTAGGATCTTGAGGAGAGCAGGAGGCTGAGGAATGGGGATATAATCCTACGCATCGAGAACGG
Source organism: Elaeis guineensis (assembly GCF_000442705.2). Taxonomy (NCBI): domain Eukaryota; kingdom Viridiplantae; phylum Streptophyta; class Magnoliopsida; order Arecales; family Arecaceae; genus Elaeis; species Elaeis guineensis. Next base: position 19,199,542 of record NC_025993.2, on the reverse strand, counting down.
AGCAAGAGTTGCTGTTGTAGTCGTGGGAACCTACCCTCTGCAATTACCGTTAGGATTAGATTTAGTTCTTAAAGACTGTTACTATGTGCCTGTAGCAAGCAAGAATTTGATTTCTGTCTCATGTTTAGCACAAGAAGGCTATGTGATTAGCTTTCATAAGGACCATTGTAACATATTTTATGAAAATAATAAAGTTGCGAATGATTTTCTTATTAATGGTCTCTATCAGCTACATATTGATGTATCTGTATTTAATATCAAGAAAAATATGAATGCCATAGGAATTAAAAGGTCTAGAGATAGTCTAAATGATAGGTATCTGTGGCACCTAAGGCTAGGTCATATAACGGAAGACAAGATTAACAAATTGAAGAAATTCGGGCTATTGAGTCCGTTAACTTTCGAGTCATATCCAATTTGTGAATCATGCCTTCAAGGCAAAATGACCAAGCTCCCTTTTGTGGGACATGGGGAAAGGGCCACAGACCTACTTGCCCTAGTACATACGGATGTGTGCGGCCCATTTGATGTACCGGCTAGAGGCAACTATATCTACTTCATTACCTTTATCGATGATATATCTAGGTACGGGTATGTGTTTCTAATGAAACACAAGTCTGAAGCCTTTGAAAAGTTCAAAGAATTCAGACATGAGATAGAAAAACAAACAGAAAAGTCCATTAAGGTTCTTCAATCAGATCGAGGAGGTGAATACCTTAGTCGAAAGTTCCTAGACTATCTTAAGGACAATGGCATAGTCTTTCAATGGACTCCATCTGGAACGTCACAACTCAATGGGGTTTCAAAATGGAGAAATCAGACCCTATTAGATATGGTCCATTCTATGATGAGCTTCACAGATCTCCCTGAGTTTCTTTGGGGATATTGTCTCATGACAGCAATATATGTATTAAATAGGGTTTCCTCTAAAAATATTTCTACCACATCGTATGAGATATGACATGGTAAGAAACCAAGTCTGAGTCATCTCAGAATTTGGGGTTGTCTGGCTCATGTCAAGAGACAGCAGGCGGACAAGTTAGAGTTCAGATCTTTTAGAGCTCGATTCATAGGATATCCTAAAGAGTCATTAGGATACTATTTTTATATTTCGAAAGACCATAATGTGATTGTGAATCGACATGCTATTTTTTTTGAAAAATAGTTTATTCAAGATAGTGACATCGGAAGAATAATTAAGCTCAAGGAGAATGTCTTTCAAGAGCAATGAGCTAAAGAACCTGAGGAACCCAATCAATTAGAACTAGTCCTAACACAACCTCTTCCACCTCATAGATCGACTAGGGTTTTTCATCCTCTTGAAAGGTACTTAGATACCATACAAGAGGATATAGAGGAAATGTTCCTTACGGAAAATGAGACTCATGGTGATGACCCCAAGACCTATGACGAGGTGATATCAGATATCGACTTCGAAAAATGGTTAGAGGCAATGAGATCAGAAATTGACTCGATGCACTCGAACCAAGTCTGGACCTTGGTAGATCCACCTGAAGGTATTGTACCTATTAGCTATAAATGGATCTTCAAGAGAAAGATAGGTGCAGATGAAAATATGGAGACATTCAAGGCTAGGCTCGTAGCGAAAGGTTATAGTCAGCGCGAAGGTATTGACTATCAGGACACCTTCTCGCCCATAGCCATGCTAAAATCTATCCACACATTGCTTGCTGTTGTAGCCCATTTTGATTATGAAATATGGTAGATGGACATGAAAACGACATTCTTAAATGGATATCTTGAGGAAGATATCTATATGGAACAGCCGCTTGGTTTCACATCCAGTGATGATGATCACAAGGTCTGCAAGCTGCAAAGGTCCATTTATGGACTTAAGAAAATATCTCAGAGTTGGAATACTTGTTTTAATGATGTGATCAAAATATTTGATTTCATCAAGAACGAGGAGGAACCATGTGTATTCAAGAAGATCAGTGAGAGCGCAGTTATCTTCCTCATACTATACATTGATGATATCCTCCTAATTAGAAATGATATTTTCATGTTGTCCTCAGTCAAAATATGATTGCCTAAGGAGTTCTCTATGAAATATCTAGGAGAAGCATCATTTATACTGGGTATTAAGGTCTATAGAGATAGATCAAATAGGATGCTGGGACTTTCACAGAAGATGTACATAGAGGAGGTGCTAAAAAGGTTTAGCATGAAAAACTCCAAAAGAGGTTTAATACCTTTTAGACATGGCATTCATCTCTCCAAGAAGATGTGCTCTAGCACACCTGAGGAGATTGAACGCATGAGCAAGATCCCTTATGCTTCGACAATAGGGAGCCTCATGTATGCCATGCTATGTACACGACCTGATATAGCCCATGCTGTGAGTGTCACAAGCAGATATCAGTCAAATTCAAGCGAAGAGCACTGGACTTCTGTGAAATATATCCTTAAGTACTTGAGAAGGACTAAGGATATATTTCTAATCTTTGGGAATGAAGAACTCCAGATTCAGGAATTAATAGACTCAGACTTTATGTCTGATATAGATGATTGAAAGTCGACATTTGGAAGTCTGTTCATTTGCAATGGTGGTGCAGTTAGCTGAAAAAGTTCCAAGCAGACGATAATTACTGATTCCTGTTGGGAAATATGTCCCAAAAAGCCAATCGTCAAGCTGTTGACGGTTGAGCAACCAAGTATTGTAATTGATTTGTTAATAAATAAAATATATTTGGCATTTTCATCATAAGCTTTCATCTTCTAATGAACTCCGTTGTTATGATGAAGTCCTTAGGACTATTTAAGTTTGATAAAGAGAGGATTTATCGATTAGTCCTTAAAACTGTTCACGACCAAATGATAGGCTGTTAATAAGGACGACAGCTTCTATCGAGCATAGGTCGCTGTAGGCCATATGGGTTGGTTGTCCTCTTAACCAAGGAGTGTGGAGACACTGGTATGGCATACAGGTGAGATGTAAGGGTACATCATCATTGAACGTGACCAACTCCAGAGCATTCTGCTGTCGAGAATGTCTCTGATGGGATATAGGTATAAGTGTCCCTTAGACTTGAGATCACCTCAGTGACTTGCAAGCAACTCACTGTGCTTTGGTACTGGACTAACTGAATTTCTAATTCAGAGACGGAAGGCTTCTGGGCACAGTCAAGTACTTGCGAAGTCAGAGTGTGATCGAGATGGGATTGACCACTCCAAGAGTTGGAGAAGAATGAGTCGCTGTATTTCAATTTAGCAAAACCTTGGCCAGGGTAATCCATCAGATGGATTTGATATTTTGAAATACAATGTGGACAACCTGATCAGAGTTGACAGTTGAGCTCTGGGGTGTCCTATGATCATTTTGGTCAAGGGGATGAATTATATGAAAACTATATCCGCATGGGTTCTAAGGATGTTGTTCTACACATTCGACCTATCCGATCGTCGGGTATCATTGCTAGATGGTCACTTCGATTGGTATAGAAATTTATTTCTATGCTACCGGCTTAGGTTCGGACCTATGAGGTCACACACATTAGAGTTCATGATCCGATCGGATGGTTGATCAACGATTAAGAATCGTTCTAGGGTTAGATGATCAATACGATTGATATTTAACCCAGTGCAAGTGTTGCAGGAGGATCGATTAGCAATTCGATTGCTAATTAGCTTAATTTGATTAAGCCAATGGGCTGAGATTAAGTCTAATTAAATATGATTTAATTAGATTTGGTTTGGGCTTGATTGGATCAAGTCCAATTGGTTTATTGGATAAGCCAAGTGCAAGGAAAGACTAGTCCTAGTTCAACTAGGACTTGGGTCAATCTAATTTCTAATTTGATTAGAAAATTAAATCAGATTTAAATCTAATTTAATCTGATTAAATTAGGTTCTTAATTAGGTTAAGACCTATTTTAATTGGGTTGATCTAATTTTGATTTGATTTGGTTTGGGAAACCAAATTAAAACAAGTTATGAGACAGAATCCTAGTAGGACTAGGATTCCACCTTGCACCACAAAAACCTTCTCCACGCCCTCTCTCTTATTCAACGCAAATCTCCACTTATTTTGTGTGACAAAAGCCCTCTCCCAGATCTCTCCCACGTTCACAAAAGGTCTCCTCTCTTCTTTCTTACATGGAAGGTGATTTGGATCAAATCTAAAAGGAATAAGTTTGGATTTCGAATTCTATGAGATAGAGTTTTAGAAATCCAAAACTCTTTCAATTTTGCACCGAATTTATCCAAATTTTTTTTGGAATTTTCGTGGCTTTTAGGGTTTACATTGTGCACCCTTTTCTATTGATCCATCCACGAAAATATGAAGGAGGTGCTCAAGAGTTGGGCGTCCCTTAACTTGCCATGTTTGGATAAGCCTTGACTAGGTGTTTGACCTAGACAAGGACTCTATCATATCTCTCTATATAAGACGAGTTTCTTTGTGAAATTTTAAAGAGAGATAGATATTTGAGAGACCTTTCTTCCATCCAAAAATCAGAGATAAATACCTTCGGGTCGTGGAGATATAAAAGATACAAGTTTGGGTGTCTAGAGAGAAAAATGTGAAGAAGAAGAGGGTCTTCTTCTAGGGTTTTTATTTTCATATCTTTCCTCCTTCCATCTTTAGTTTCCTGAGAGCGTCTCAGATCTGAAACTCCTCCTTCTACTTTCCATCTTTGGAAGAGTCCAAATCAAGAAGAAGGAGGCACCTGATCAACCATCAAAGAAGGATCAGCGCAGTACTAGCATACTGTGCTGATTTCCTGAAGCAGGACTTCTGATCGAGATTCGTGGGCTCGTGTGGACGACTCCTAGAGGCCGGACGCGTGTGCGGCTTGCAACATCATCCTTAAGCCCGGATCAGTGAGGTTAGAGCGTCTAACTTGCAAGGTAATAGATCTGATCTATTGTTTAATACATACATTAGATGTAGTATAGAAACATGTTGATATGATCAACATGTAGTTCATGCTTTATTTATATATTTTAATTTTTGATTTAATGCCATGTAATAATCATGTAATAGGATCTTAGATCTAGGGATTCTCTAGTTTTAGAAAATAAATTTTAATTTATTTTAGTCTTCCGCTGTATGATCTTGAAAAAGTTTCAAGATCTAACCCTGAAACCCTAGATCTGGTTCCTACAATTGGTATCAGAGCGAGGTTCTTTATTACATGATTATTTATACATGCTTAGATTATTTTTTAGATTAGATCTAATTTATAATCTGATTATTAAATCTGAAATTAAAATTTTAGATCAATCACAAACTGCAAGGTTGTCCTGCTGTAAGGTTTACCCCTTACAGTGCAAAGGTTGTCCTAGTTTGTGTAGGTCTATCTTTAATCATAAATTTGTTAGATATGATCTAGATTAAATTTATGATTTATTAGATTTAAAAGATGTTTAAATCTGAAATAAAATCTCTTTGTTAATAATTTTTATGCAAAGAAATTATTTAAAGTTGAAATTGTTTCAATTACGTGAACCTGTTCAGATTAGATCTAAAGTAGTTTCATGTTTATTTCACTTGCATCTTGATTATGAATCAAACATGCAATATGATTGGTAGAATCATATTGTAAAATTGTTTTACAAATATGAAAATGATTTTTTTTGAAAAGCCGAACCCAACCCTCAGCCCAAAACTTAATTAAGAATTAAGAAGTTGTTTGATTAGGTTCTAGGATTGTGAATTGAAGAACCTAAGACACAAATCATAACACATTGGGTTAATGGGTTAGTGGAAATTAGATCCATTAATTGGGTTAGACCTATGGTTAGATTAAAGATGGACTTAATTAGAGAATTAACTAAATCTAATCAATTGTTGTCTTAGATTAGGTCAAGGATTCTCTAGATCAATTACAATAGTTGTAGTTGGTCAAGTCCATGTCTTTAACGAGAACCAAATGGACTTGATTCTTGGCTAAGCGGTCTAGCACGAACTGTTAGGTTGATCTAATCGAAACTAATTAAACCAGTTGGAGTCTAAGTTAAATCAGACCGGTGGTTTTTAATTGGGAGCCCGCTTACCTAGCCATTTCTGATGGTGTTTAAGGCAAGCTTTGGCAGACCCTCCCACTGATCGAACTTATCTGGCCTCTTGGTGAAATTATGTTTTGATCGGATCACTTGACTATTCGAGCTGACCCATGTCAGCTAGGTAAATCAGTGTGACTGATTTAGGTGCTCCTAGACCAGCCCTGGTCTCCCTTAAGCTGACTTGGTGAAGCCAGTGGGAGGATCATGATAAGCTGGTTCATCTGACCTCATCCTCTATATTATTTAAATCCTCTAAAATTATTAGGTCCTTAAAATGATAAAGTTATGGAGATAACTGAGTCATAGCCTCCCATTAAGGTGTTTGATAATGAGTCCATGAACTCAATAATCATTGCAGACCCAAAGGCCTGGTGCTTGTTGACTAATGGAATTATCACTCATCATATGACGACTTGGAAGTATCTCTCTAATGGTGGTTAGGTGAGCCAACCAAAGTTGGGCTTAATCATTCGTTGGTTAGATACACCAAGTATGATCATGTTAATGGTTGGACCTAACTGGATCCTTACAGTGGAGGCCAAAGCCTACTGATTAGGTTTCTGGGGCAAAATTAAAATTACTAAAAATTGTTTAGAGAAACAATTGGTTATGAACCTACCCTTAGATGTACATGGGTTGGCCAACCAAAGTTGGGCTTGTGTGCAGTCTAAGTGGATTCTAGTACCCGCTAAGGAATTAGGGTAATTCCTCGAGTTGGAGGTAGAGGCTACCAATTCGAATAAAATAGTGGGAGAAACCTTTTGATTAAAGTCCAAATCTTTAGGTTTAATGAATCAATTACTAATTAGGTTATGGTTCTCCTTTGTGCAAATATGGCCACTTCCCTATCGCTCCGATCATTGTTGGACAATGATAAGTTGGTGGGACCCAACTTCGGTAGCTGGTACCAAAAGTTGAAGATAGTCCTGGAGCATGAACGGATCCTATATGTGATAATGGATCCTGCACCTGAGGAGCCAGCTGTCAATGCACGTGGAACAGTTAGAGACACTTACCAGAAGTGGCTCAGTGACCGGACCACGGTGCGCTGTATCATGCTGGCTGCTATCATGAGCGACGAGTTCAGTCGTAGATTCGAGACGGCTCAGCCAAAGGACATGCTTCAAGTGTTGGAGGATACCTTTGGCACACCCGATGACGTAGAGAGGCACAAGACTAGTTGTACCATCTTCAACGCCAAAATACAGGATGGAGTCTCTGTCACTGATCATGTATTGTACATGATCGAGCTGATGGAACGATTGAGCAAGCTCGGCTTTCCCTTGCATGAGCAGCTTGGGAAAGATGCAATACTGAACTCGCTACCCAAGTCTTGTCTCCCATTCCTCACTCATTATAGAATGACAAAGCCTGAAGTAAACTACCATGGGTTAATGGGGTTGCTTCAGAACTTTGAGAAGGATCACCAACTCCTCAAGGAGTCAGTGAACTCAGTGAACTCAGTGGGAGGTTCATCTTCTGGTTCTCGACCCTTTGAAAAAGGAAAGAAGAACAAGAAGAAGAAAGTCAAGAAGGTGCAAGTTCAGGCTGGGACATCTGTGCAGAGTCAGACCAAAAAGATCAAGCCTGATAAGAGTCTATTCTACTGGCAAGCACCCTAGATTAGATAGTGTGTCAAATATCTACTTATGGCATTGGAGGCTAGGTCATATAAATAAGAACAGAATAAACAGGTTGACTCAAGAGGGAATCCTCAAAGTCAGTGATTGTGAATCACTTCCAACCTGTGAGTTCTGTCTTCTTGGTAAAATGACCAAGTCACCTTTTACTGGAAAAGGTGAGAGAGCTACTGAGCTCTTGGGCCTAGTACATACTGATGTATGTGGGCCCATGAGCACCAGTGCTAGAGGTGGATATTTCTACTTCATAGCTTTCACGGATGACCTATACCTATATGGATATGTCTATCTGATGAAACATAAGTCGGATTCATTTGAAATGTTCAAACGATTCTGAAGTGAAGTAGAAAAATAAACTGGGAAGAGTATTAAAACTCTTCGATCTGATCGAGGAGGAGAATACCTTTCTAGTGAGTTTCTCACATATCTAGGAGAGAATGGGATTCTCTCTCAATGGACTCCTCCAGGAACACCACAGCATAATGGTGTGTTTGAAAGGAGGAATCGGATTTTGTTAGACATGGTCTGATCCATGATGGGTTTTTTTTGCTAGCTTGCTGATATCCTTCTGGGGATATGCACTCGAATCGGCCTGTTATCTGTTAAATAGGATTTCAAGTAAGTCTGTAATTAAGACTCCATATGAGATATGGATAGGGCGTAAGCCAGTACTTTCACACCTTAGGATCTGGGGGTGTCCGGCTTATGTCAAACGATTAGTCACAGACAAACTTGGACCTAGGTCTGACAAATGCTCATTCATAGGGTACCCCAAAGAGATAAAAGGATATTTTTTCTACCATGCTGATGTTCAAAAGGTGTTCGTCAGCCTTAAGGCAATCTTTTTAGAAAAGGAGTTTCTTGGTGAAGGAACCGTTGCCTCTAAGGTTGAACTTGATGAAGTTCAACAGGTAGAAGGACCGACACCAATAGCTGAACCTGAGTCGGATATGATTAGATCAGATCCGGAGCCCAATATACCTGCACCATTAAGGTGATCCGGTAGAGTACCGCGTCAGCCGGACAGATACTATGGTTTCTTGATCCGGGACGGTGATCCCATTGAACTTGATGAGAATAATGAGGATCCGATCACCTATATGGATGCTATGCAGAGACCTGATTCTGAGAAATGGCTTGAAGCCATGAAATCCGAAATGGAGTCCATGAAGGTCAACGATGTATGGATATTGGTTGACCCACCTGAAGGGGTTAAACCCATTGGGTGTAAATGGATCTTCAAAAGGAAGAGGGGCGCAGACGGAAAGGTGGAGACCTATAAAGCCCGTCTGGTTGCCAAGGGGTATCGTCAACGTTATGGTATTGACTATGATGAGACGTTTTCCCCTGTGGCAATGCTCAAATCTATTCGGATAATACTTGCAATAGCTGCCCATCTGGATTATGAGATCTGGCAGATGGATGTAAAGACAGCTTTCCTGAATGGAGAGCTGACTGAAGAGGTGTATATGATACAACCTGAAGGGTTTACATCCACAGATGAGTCCAAGGTGTACAAGCTTCAGAGATCCATTTATGGATTGAAGCAAGCTTCTCAGAGTTGGAACATGCGTTTTGATAAGGTGATCAAAACGTATGGCTTCATTAAGAATGGAGAAGAGCCCTGCATCTATAAATGGGAAAATGGTTCAGTTGTGGTATTCCTTGTCTTGTACGTGGATGACATTCTCTTAATCGGGAATGACATCCCCGTACTACAGGGAATAAAAGTTTGGTTGTCATCATAGTTCTCCATGAAGGACTTGGGTGAAGCATCCTACATCCTAGGGATGAAGATCTATAGGGATAGATCTAAAAGGATGCTTGGGTTATCCCAGTCCATGTACATAGATACTGTGCTGAAGAGGTTCAGCATGGAGAATTCCAAGAAGGGCTATCTACCGATAGGCCAAGGAATTTCTCTCTCTAAGAAGGATTGTCCGACAACTCCTGAAGAGAGAGAGCGTATGAGTAGAGTCCCATATGCTTCAGCCGTGGGATCTATCATGTACGCCATGATATGTACAAGACCAGATGTGGCATACTCACTAGGAGTAGTGAGTAGATACCAATCTGATCCTGAAGAAAACCACTGGAAAGTGGTTAAAGCCATCCTTAAGTATTTGAGAAATACTAAGGACCAATGGTTGGTTTATGGTGAGTCAGATCTGAAACTTGTGGGGTTCACAGACTCCAGCTTTCAATCTGACCATGATGATAGCAGGAGTGTGTCGGGTTATATCTTTACTCTGAATGGTGGAGCCATCTGCTGGAAGAGTTCCAAGCAGCATACTGTGGCAGACTCTGTTTGTGAAGCGGAGTACATCGCAGCATCGGATGCCGCGAAGGAAGCTGTGTGGCTGAGAAAATTCATCAATGAGCTCGGAGTAGCACCCTCCCTCGATGGTCCAGTCCTGCTCTACTGCGACAGTACTGGTGCCATAGCTCAGGTGAAGGAACCCAAAGCACATCAGCGGATGAAGCACATCTTGCGCTGCTTCCACCTGGTCCGAGAGATCGTGGATCAAGGTGACGTCGACCTTCAGAAGATCGATTGAAAGGAGAATCTAGCCGACCCCTTCACTAGAGCCCTGGCAATAAAGGAGTTCGACAACCACAAGTCGAAGATGGGTATTAGATACTGTGCCGAGTGGCTTTAGGACAAGTGGGAGTTGTTGGGAAATGTGTCCCAAAAAGCCAATCGTCAAGCTGTTGACGGTTGAGCAACCAAGTATTGTAATTGATTTGTTAATAAATAAAATATATTTGGCATTTTCATCATAAGCTTTCATCTTCTAATGAACTCCGTTGTTATGATGAAGTCCTTAGGACTATTTAAGTTCGATAAAGAGAGGATTTATCGATTAGTCCTTAAAACTGTTCACGACCAAATGATAGGCTGTTAATAAGGACGACAGCTTCTATCGAGCATAGGTCGCTGTAGGCCATATGGGTTGGTTGTCCTCTTAACCAAGGAGTGTGGAGACACTGGTATGGCATACAGGTGAGATGTAAGGGTACATCGTCATTGAACGTGACCAACTCCAGAGCATTCTGCTGTCGAGAATGTCTCTGATGGGATATAGGTATAAGTGTCCCTTAGACTTGAGATCACCTCAGTGACTTGCAAGCAACTCACTGTGCTTTGGTACTGGACTAACTGAATTTCTAATTCAGGGACGGAAGGCTTCTAGGCACAGTCAAGTACTTGCGAAGTCAGAGTGTGATCGAGATGGGATTGACCACTCCAAGAGTTGGAGAAGAATGAGTCGCTGTATTTCAATTTAGCAAAACCTTGGCCAGGGTAATCCATCAGATGGATTTGATATTTTGAAATACAATGTGGACAACCTGATCAGAGTTGACAGTTGAGCTCTGGGGTGTCCTATGATCATTTTGGTCAAGGGGATGAATTATATGAAAACTATATCCGCATGGGTTCTAAGGATGTTGTTCTACACATTCGACCTATCCGGTCGTCGGGTATCATTGCTAGATGGTCACTTCGATTGGTATAGGAATTTATTCCTATGCTACCGGCTTAGGTTCGGACCTATGAGGTCACACACATTAGAGTTCATGATCCGATCGGATGGTTGATCAACGATTAAGAATCGTTCTAGGGTTAGATGATCAATACGATTGATATTTAACCCAGTGCAAGTGTTGCAGGAGGATCGATTAGCAATTGGATTGCTAATTAGCTTAATTTGATTAAGCCAATGGGCTGAGATTAAGTCTAATTAAATATGATTTAATTAGATTTGGTTTGGGCTTGATTGGATCAAGTCCAATTGGTTTATTGGATAAGCCAAGTGCAAGGAAAGACTAGTTTTAGTTCAACTAGGACTTGGGTCAATCTAATTTCTAATTTGATTAAAAAATTAAATCAGATTTAAATCTAATTTAATCTGATTAAATTAGGTTCTTAATTAGGTTAAGACCTATTTTAATTGGGTTGATCTAATTTTGATTTGATTTGGTTTGGAAAACCAAATTAAAACAAGTTATGAGACAGAATCCTAGTAGGACTAGGATTCCACCTTGCACCACAAAAACCTTCTCCACGCCCTCTCTCTTATTCAATGCCAATCTCCACTTATTTTGTGCGACAAAAGCCCTCTCCCAGATCTCTCCCACATTCACAAAAGGTCTCCTCTCTTCTTTCTTACATGGAAGGTGATTTGGATCAAATCTAAAAGGAATAAGTTTGGATTTCGAATTCTATGAGATAGAGTTTTAGAAATCCAAAACTCTTTCAATTTTGCACCGAATTTATCCAAATTTTTTTTGGAATTTTCATGGATTTTAGGGTTTACATTGTGCACCCTTTTTTGTTGATCCATCCATGAAAATATGAAGGAGGTGCTCAAGAGTTGGGCGTCCCTTAACTTGCCATGTTTGGATAAGCCTTGACTAGGTGTTTGACCTAGACAAGGACTCTATCATATCTCTCTATATAAGATGAGTTTCTTCGTGAAATTTAAAGGAGAGATAGATATTTGAGAGACCTTTCTACCATCCAAAAATCAGAGATAAATACCTTTGGGTCATGGAGATATAAAAGATGCAAGTTTGGGTGTCTAGAGAGAAAAACGTGAAGAAGAAGAGGGTCTTCTTCTAGGGTTTTTATTTTCATATCTTTCCTCCTTCCATCTTGAGTTTCCTGAGAGTGTCTCAGATCTGAAACTCCTCCTTCTACTTTCCATCTTTGGAAGAGTCCAAATCAAGAAGAAGGAGGCACCTGATCAACCATCAAAGAAGGATCAGCGCAGTACTAGCATACTGTGCTGATTTCCTGAAGCAGGACTTCTGATCGAGATTCGTGGGCTCGTGTGGACGACTCCTAGAGGCCGGACGCGTGTGTGGCTTGCAACATCATCCTTAAGCCCGGATCAGCGAGGTTAGAGCATCTAACTTGCAAGGTAATAGATCTGATCTATTATTTAATACATACATTAGATGTAGTATAGAAATATGTTGATATGATCAACATGTAGTTCATGCTTTATTTATATATTTTAATTTTTGATTTAATGCCATGTAATAATCATGTAATAGGATCTTAGATCTAGGGATTCTCTAGTTTTAGAAAATAAATTTTAATTTATTTTAGTCTTCCGCTGTATGATCTTGAAAAAGTTTCAAGATCTAACCCTGAAACCCTAGATCTGGTTCCTACAATTCCACCATGGAGGCAGAGTATATTGCTGCATCGGAAGCTGCGAAGGAGGCATTCTGGTACAAGAAGTTTGCCGCAGAGCTTGGAGTAATGTCATCGGATGCCATCCCTCTTTACTATGACAATAATGGCGCCATAGCCTTAGATAAGGAGCCAAGGTCTCACCAGAAGTCCAAGCATATTGAGCAGTAATTCCATCGGATCCGTAATTATCTCGAAGAGGGTTATGTCGAGGTTAAGAGAGTCGACTCCATAGACAATGTGGCAGACCCACTGACAAAGCCATTAAGCCAGCAGAAGATCGAAGCCCACCTTGAGAAGATGGGACTTAGATATGTAGCCAATTGGCATTAGGTCAAGTGGGAGTTTGTTAGATGTGTGTCCTAGATGCCAGATTGGCTGACACATTCCTGTACAAATGTAAGGGCAAATTTATAATTTTGACTATAAATGAATAAAAGGATTATTCTACTATCACATTATGTACATTATGTCAGTGATACATCTTTTGAGTTAGTAGAAATGTTAATTCATATTTTCAAGAGTTGAAAATTTAAGATATGAATTTACATAACTAACTCATAAACAGCTCCTGACCATAGGATCATCATGAGGATGGTGATCAATCTGAAAGGTTGGTGTACGATCACTTTCTTAGGATAGATGTATCTTGAGTCTATGGTGTGGAGACACCGAACGAGAATATAGATATTCGTTGAGAATGAGAGTACTGAGCATGACCAGCTCGAGCAGTCATAAGGAAGTCTACCTTCTCGTCGATGACTAGCTCGATGCTGCAGCTATGTGTCTAGTTCTTTGATCTGAGGTGCATCAACAGTTCACCTTGAGTGTGTTATAGTTTGACTACACCATAACTCGATCTTCTAACCATTCGAAACCCTAAGGTATATGTTGGCTGTAGCATATTCATTGTAGGAACCAGATTGCACCAAAATGGAATCTATCAACCTCGGTAGATGAGAGGAGTAGTCCTATGATGATCGAAAGATCGAGTCCTTAAGCCCATGGCCATGGCAGAGTGAAATAATGGAAAAGTATTTTTCATTGGAGTTTTACATCAGACTCGGATCGATTGATTGATTCATATGACTGATGTTGGGTTTGACGAGTTCACTTAACCCTAATTAAGTCGGGACTCATGATAGAGGAACTCAATCACACAGGTAGCTGCACCGAGAGGTTCATCTTCATTTCTGTTGGGTTGCCACAATATACTGCTAAGTGTCATTGATAGATTTTGGAGGCAATTAGAATGATATTGATGATCGATCATTCTAAATTGTCTGAATCAGAAGAGTTCTGGTCCATCGAAAGGAGTTTCGATGATGTTGATGATGAGATCACGACATATCTCATTACCATATGAAAATGAATATAACTGGATCATACAAATAAGAGTTAGGGTCTGGATGTCATCAATTGAGCTAGCCCAGTTTGATTGATTTGGATTAGATCCAATTAGGTTCAAAGAAATCGTGCTAGCACACAATTGAGCCTAACTTTCTCCTCGTGTAATCTTTTCTATCTCAACTGAGCTAAATGTGATTTTACTCACCCAGAGAATCTTGACAAGATTTCTCTCAGTTTGACTGGAGCCAGTCCAGCTCAAAAAAAATTTATCTTAATTCATGAGATGAATTTAAGACAATACCTGCTAATTCCTGTCACTTGCCATTTTTATTTTAGGACATCGGTCAAACATTGACCCATGGACCTTGGACTGAAGGCCACTTGGCAAGAGGTCATTGGAGAGTTTTTGTAGAGTGTCCACCTGCTAATTTTACCCTCAAAGTGGGTGCCATAATCAGATATGGCGTGCGCCCCAAGTGGATAAGGATAGAGTCCCATGAGATGAGAACTCTATGCCTTGATCGACTCAAACTGTTGGGCACCAATTTCACTATGTTTATCCAGTGTTGGTGCCAACAGTAAGAGAATTTGATGGGGTTTCTATCTGATATGATCAGATGATATCACTCCACCAATTAAAATTTTTTCAGAATTAATTAAAATTTTTTGATTGGTCGAATGATGTGGCACTGCATGGCGCAGCAGGGTCTATTTAAACCCTGTCTGCGCCTGGGGTTTAGAAAATCTGCTCAATACCTAGTAAAATGTGAAACCTCCACTTCTTTATGCTCCTCTACTCCTCTCCCTCTCCTCTTTATGCCCAAGAGGTTGGCCATCCATCTGGTGCTTGTCCAAGGTGTGGTGGCTCCTTGATTAGAAGGCTGCAGGGATTTGTCGAGAAGCTGCTACTCCAGCTTCAGAAGATCTTTTGAAGATCTTGCAGATCAGATCTAGATCTAATTTTTGGAGAAAAGATTTGCAAGGAGAAGATAATCTAGATTCTACTTAAGTGGATACTGATAGAGGCCAGACTACTGCATGGCAATTTTAGAACCTCGGGCGTTTCTGCGATCATCTACAGGATAATCTAGTTACCCTAGAGGTATTCCTCTAATCCTCAAGTTTTCAGATTTAATTTTAGATTAAATATCAGATAATAAGAATCAAATCTAATAGACCTTATATCTAAAATAAAGTAGAATAATTTTTTATTTAAAATATTTTGCCCCATATCTCATTAGATCTGAAAGATCCTACAAGAAAAAATGTGGTTTTTCCTTCACCAGATTACACCAAGATGGGATCTATCAACCTCGGTAGATAAGAGGAGTAGTCCTATGATGATCGAAAGATTGAGTCTTAAACCCATGGCCATGACAGAGTGAAATAATGAAAAAGAGTTTTCCATTAAGATTTCACATCAGACTTGGATCTATCGATTGATTCATATGACTGATGTTGGGTTTGACGAGTTCACCTTAATCCTAATTCAGTTGGGACTCATGATAGAGGAACTCAATCACATAGGTAGCTGCATCAAGAGGTTCATCTTCATTTTTAATGGGTTGCCACCATATACTGCTAGGTGTCATTGGTGAATTTTGGGAGCAATTAGAATGATCTTGATGATCGATCATTCTAATTGTCTGAATTAGAAGAGTTCTGGTCCATCGAAAAGAGTTTCGATGATGTCGATGATGAGATCATGACATGTCTCATTATCATACAAAAATAAACCTAACTGGGTCACACAAATAAGAGTTAGGGTCTGGATGTCATCAATTGAGCTAGTCCAGTTCGATTGATTTGGATTAGATCCAATTAGATTCAAGAAAATCGTGCTAGCACATGATTGAGCCTAACTTTCTCCTCGTGTAATCTTTTCTATCTCGACTGAGCTAAATGTGATTTGACTCACCCAGAGTATCTTGAGAAGATTTCTCTCAGTCTGACTGGAGCCAGTCCAGCTCAAAAAAAATTTATCTTAATTCATGAGATGAATTTAAGACAACACTTGCTAATTCCTATCACCTGCCATTTTCGTTATAGGACATTGATTAAACATTGACCCATGGACCTTGGACTGAAGGCCACTTGGCAAGAGGTCATTGAAGATTTTTTGTGAAGTATCCACCTACTAAATTGGGCCTCAAAGTGGGCACCATATTCAGATTGGATGTGAGCCCCAAGTGGATAAGGATAGAGTCCCATGAGATGAGGACTCTAATCCCTTGATCAACTTGGACTGTGGGGCGCCAATCTCACTGTGCTTATCCAGTGTTGGCACCAATAGTAGGAGAGATTGTGGAGATTTTTATCTAATATGATCAAATGATATCACTCCACCAATCAAAATTTTTCCAAAATTAATTGGAATTTTTTGATTGGTCGAATGATGTGGCACTGCATGGCGCAGCAGGGTCTATTTAAACCCTATCTACGCCTAGGGTTTAAAGACTCTACGCAATAACCAGCAAAAGCCTGAATCCTCTCCACTTCTCCATGCCCCCTCTACTCCTCTCCCTCCCCTCTTCACATCCAAGAGGTTGGGCATCCATCTGGTGCTTGTCCAAGGCGTGGTGGCTTCCTGATTAGAAGGCTGCAGAGATTTATCGAGAAGCTGCTGCTCCAGCTTCAGAAGATCTTTTGAAGATCTTCTAGATCAGATCCAGATTTGATTTTTGGAGCAAAGATTTGTGAGGAGAATATGATCTAGATACTACTCGAATGGATACCGGTAGAGGCTAGGCGACTGCGTGGCTATTTTAGAACCTCGGGCATTACTATGATCATCTATAGAGTAATCTAGTTACCCTAGAGGTATTTCTCTATTCCTCATATTTTTAGATTTAATTTTAGATTTAATATTAGATAATAAGAATTAGATCTAATAGATCTTAAATTTGAAATATTGTAGGATAATTTTTTAAAATATTTCGCCCCAGATCTCATTAGATCTGGAAAATCCTACAAGAAAAAATATGATTTTTCCTTCAACTGGTATCAGAGCCAGGTTGATGGTTCTATTTTAGATCTAATTTAGATCTAATTTTTATTTTTATTTATTTGATATTAATGGATTTTAAATGTCACATCAGATATGATAAGATCTGAAATTAGAAAAATTTAAAATTAAATCTAAGTAGATCTAACATGTATGAGATGCATGACTAGACTAAGAGTAGTTTGATCTATGAATAGTCTTATAGTTTTATATTTTAATATGATTAAAATATAAATTAGATCTAATTTATTTTTTATTTTTTTGATATTATAAATATTATATTCAGATTAAAAAATAAAAAATAAAATTTTAATTAATACATAAAATTGATCTATTGCATGTCTAGACTATTTGTAGAATTGTTCTAGTAACTGTCTAGAATAGATTTTATATTGAATAATTTAATTTAAATATTATTTTTTAGATATTATATGTGTTGTATCAGATCTAAAAGTATGCTAATTAGATCAGATTTTAATACATGAGATGTATGCAAAGCATGTATAAGTTAGATCTGAAATTATATATGTGATATGTAACTTAGATCTAACTAGTTTTGTAGTTAAATCAATATTTCTGATTAAGGTGTTCCTCATGGCCGTCTGGTCATAAGAACAAAGTAGGATTTAAGACCCTCTCCTCCCATTCAATGGGATATTCTTATGGCATGTAGGGGTGCTGCGCATTCATCCTTAATCAAAAATCAAACTTACTTTTCTGCAAAACTCTAGATCCTGAAATCATAGGATGTATTTTACATGTTTTGTTTATGAACCCAAGACTTAATTAATGAATTAAGCTTATGAAATTAAATTAGGTCTAAAATTGAGAATTTCATATCTATGTCATTTTCATAAAATTGGGTTCGGACTTGGGTAGCTCAATTAGGTCTAGCGGTTGATCAAATCGAATCAAAAGTTGGTTAGGTGAGATTATGAAAGCTAATAATTGACCAGCCTAATAGGATTAAGTCTAGGTCAAGGTCGAATCACATTTAGATGTGACTCGATCAAGTTAAGACCTAATTTGGCTTAGTGGTTAGAGCCTGGATTGTAGGCTAACCCAATTGATTCTGGTTCGATAATTTGGTGTCTAAGGTAAGTTGGGTAGATACGACTGACTAATTTTTAATTGGGAGCTACTCGACTCGAATGTATTCTTGTAAAGTTAATGGCATATCCCTTCCATCGGTCTCACTTATCTGGCCATATGTGTCGATCCAGTTCTGATTTGAGGTGATTAACAATTCGAGCTAACCCATGCCACTAGGTTAGTCATAATTGTTATGACTATGTCAAGTCAAGTTTAATGAGACCTAAATTAAATCTTTCTAAGAAAATATGAAGTCTAAGGTCTTCCATCATTGTGGATGTGTGGGTCCTTTCCAGGGTTAATTGTTCTCGCCTGGTTACAGTGGCTCAGTTGCATCGAAAAGATGCAACCATGTCCATTAGGCATTGGATGCTACGGATTAGAGGATGGGTTGTGCTCAATATTTCGGATACGGTGAGGGACTCAATTAGAAATCTAGTTCGTGCAAATGGTGGATTTAACTTAACTAAGGATTGGAGCAATATTCCAGGTATGGTGAGCTTCATGAATTAGAGACCAAGTTTTGGATGCACCATGATTGAAGAATCATTGGACAAGAGTTGTCCACTCATCGGTTGACCCATCACCAATAACTGTTAGGTGAGGTGGTGAGCCAGTCGGTGAGACCGCACCACCCATTAAAAATCACTAATCACGAAGATTTTTACATCTCTACCTAGGGAGTGTAGGGATCTGAGAAAATAGTGGGAGCCTAATTTGTTTAAAAATGAAATCCCTAAACAAATTGGTTAAGTCTGATTACAAAATCTAACTAGAAACTCTTGACTCTCTACAAGAAACATGTTTGCATCCAACCCCTTGACCAAAATACTAGACACCCACAGATTGACTGGATCCAATTTCAAAGACTGGTTGAGGAACTACAAAATTATTTTGAGTTCTGAGAAACTGACTCATGTCTTGGACCAGGACCCACCTGCCATGCCAGCACGTCCGATTGCTGAACAGAGAGCATCTCTGAAAAAGTGGATGAATGAAGATAACAAAGCTAGGTACTACATGTTGGGTGCAATGTTTGATGACTTACAGTGCTAGCATGAGAATATTGTGACTATCCATCAAATGTTGGCTCACCAACAAGAGTTGTTTGGTGAACAAAGTTGCACAGCCAAGTATCAAGTCTACCAAAGACTTTTTAAGGCTAAAATACGTGATGGACAGTCAGTCTAAGATCATTGTTTGACAATGATCAAAGATCTTGAGGAGCTTAAGAAGCTCGATGTCATCTTAGACAGGGATTTTCAGATTGATGTGATCCTTCAATCCTTGTCTGATGCATATGATCAGTTCATCATGAACTTCTATATGCATAAGATGCAGTGTACCTTAGTTGAGTTAATGAACATGTTGGTTATGATTGAGCTTTCTTTGAAGGGTTCCAAAGGCTCAGTCCTTACTGTGGAGCAGACTTCTTCTAAGAGAAAGTCTTTTGGAAAGAAGAAGAAGTCTGCAAAGAAGCAGAAGGTGGATGGGAAGAAGAAGAAGACGGAACCGAAGAAAAAGGCTGCTGAAAAGAAAAAATATTTTCACTGCAATTCAGACGGCCATTGGAAGCGGAACTGTCCTCAGTACCTGGCCACCCTAAAGAACAAGAAGGATGGTCCTTCTGGGGGCATGCTCATTATAGAATCTAATCTTACGATTTCCTCTGCATTTAATTGGGTACTTGACTCTAGTTCTAGTGCTCATTTGTGCACTTCTATGTAGGATCTTGAGGAGAGCAGGAGGTTGAGGGATGGGGATATGATCCTACACATCGGGAACGGAGCAAGAGTTGCTGCTGTGGCCGTGGGAACCTACCCTCTGTGATTACCATTAGGATTAGATTTAGTTCTTAAAGACTGTTATTATGTGCCTGCAGCAAGCAGGAATTTGATTTTTGTTTCATGTTTAGCACAAGAAGGCTATGTGATTAGCTTTCATAAGGACCATTGTAACATATTTTATGAAAATAATAAAGTTGCAAATGGTTTTCTTATTAATGGTCTCTATCAGCTACATATTGATGTATCTGTATTTAATATCGAGAAAAATATGAATGCCATAGGAATTAAAAGGCCTAGAGATAGTCTAAATGATAGGTATCGGTGGCACCTAAGGCTAGGTCATATAGCGAAAGACCGGGTTAACAAATTAGAAAAATCTGGGCTATTGAGTCTGTTGACTTTCGAGTCATATCCAATTTGTGAATCATGCCTTCAAGGCAAAATGACCAAGTTCCCTTTTGTGGAATATGGGGAAAGGGCCACAGACCTACTTGCCCTAGTACATATGGATGTGTGTGGCCCATTTGATGTGCCGGCTAGAGGCAACTATGTCTACTTCATTACCTTCACCAATGTATGTCTTGGTATGGATATATGTTTCTAATGAAACACAAGTCTAAAGCTTTTGAAAAGTTCAAAGAATTTAGACATGAGGTAGAAAAATAAATAGGAAAGCCCATTAAGGTTCTTCGATCAGATCGAGGAGGTGAATACTTTAGTCGGAAGTTCCTAGACTATCTTAAGGATAATGGCATAGTCTCTCAATGGACTCCATTTGGAATGCCACAACTCAATGGAGTTTCAGAACGGAGAAACCAGACCCTATTAGATATGGTCCGTTCCATGATGAGCTTCACGGACCTCCCTGAGTTTCTTTGGGGATATTGTCTCATGACAGCAATATATGTATTGAATAGGGTTTCCTTTAAAATCATTCCTACCACACTGTATGAGATATGGCATGGTAAGAAATCAAGTCTGAGTCATCTCAGAATTGGGGGTTGTCTGGCTCATGTCAAGAGACAGCAGACAGACAAGTTAGAGTTCAGATCTTTAAGAGCTCGATTCATAGGATATCCTAAAGAGTCATTAGGATACTATTTCTATATTTAGGAAGATCACAATGTGATTGTGAATCGACATGCTATTTTTCTTGAAAAACAGTTTATTCAAGATGATGGCATTGAAAGAATAATAAGCTCAAGGAGAATGTCTCCCAAGAGCAACTAGCTAAAAAATCTAAGAAACCAAATCAATTAGAACCAGTCCTAACACAACCTCTTCCACCTCATAGATCGACTAGGATTTTTTGTCCTCCTGAAAGGTACTTAGGTACTATACAAGAGGAAGTAGTGAAAATATTTCTCACGCAAAATGGGGCTCATGGTGATGACCCCAAGACCTATGATGAGGCAATATCAGATATCGACTCTGAGAAATGGTTAGAGGTAATGAGATTAAAAATTGACTCGATGCACTCAAACCAAGTCTGGATCTTGGTAGATCCACTTGAAGGTATTGTACCTATTAGGTGTAAATGAATCTTCAAGAGAAAGATAGGTGTAGATGGAAATATGGAGACATTTAAGACTAGGCTCGTAGCGAAAGGTTATAGTCAGTGCGAAGGCATTGACTATCAGGATACTTTCTCGCCGGTAGCCATGCTAAAATCCTTCCGCGCATTGCTTGCTATTGCAGCCTATTACGATTATGAAATATGGCAGATGGATGTGAAAATGGCATTCTTAAATGGATATCTTGAGGAAGATATCTATATGGAACAGCCGCTTGGTTTCACATCTAGTGATGATGATCACAAGGTCTACAAGCTGCAAAGGTCCATTTGTGGACTTAAGCAAGCATCTCGGAGTTGGAATACTCATTTCAATGATGTGATCAAAATATTTGGTTTCATCAAGAACGAGGAGGAACCATGAGTGTTCAAGAAAGTCAGTGGGAGCACAGTTGTCTTCCTCATACTATACGTAGATGACATCCTCCTGATTGAAAATGATATTTTTATGTTGACCTCAGTCAAAATATGATTGTCTAAGGAGTTCTCTATGAAAGATCTAGGAGAGGCATCCTTTATACTGGGTATTAAGGTCTATAGAGATAGACCAAATAGGATGCTGGGACTCTCATAGAAGATGTACATAGAGGAGGTGCTAAAAAGGTTTAGCATGAAAAGCTCCAAAAGAGGTTTAGTACCTTTTAGACATGGCATTCATCTCTCTAAGAAGATGTGCCCTAGCACACATGAAAAAATTGAATGCATGAGCAAGATCCCTTATGCTTCGGCAATAGGGAGCCTCATGTATGCCATGCTATGTACACGACCTGATATAGCCCATGCTGTGAGTGTCACAAGCAGATATCAATCAAATCTAGGTGAAGAGCACTGAACTTCTGTGAAATGTATCCTTAAGTACTTGAGAAGGACTAAGGATATATTTCTAGTCTTTGGAAATGGAGAACTCCAGGTTCAAAAATTTACAGACTCAGACTTTATGTCTGATATAGATGATCGAAAGTCGACATCTGAGAGTCTGTTTATTTACAATGATGGTACAGTTAGCTGGAAGAGTTCTAAGCAGACGGTGATCGCTGATTCCATCACGGAGGCAGAGTATATTGCTGCATCGAAAGCTGCGAAGGAGGCATTCTGGTACAAAAAGTTTGTCGTAGAGCTTGGAGTGATGTCATCGGATGCCATCTTTCTTTACTATGACAATAATGGCACCATAGCCCTAGCTAAGGAGCCAAGATCTCATCAGAAGTCCAAGCATATCGAGCGGCGATTCTATCTGATCCGTGATTACCTCGAAAAAGGTTATGTCGAGATTAAGAGAGTCGACTCTACAGACAATGTGACAGACCCACTGACAAAGCCATTAGGCCAGCAGAAGATCGAAGTCTACCTTGAGAAGATGGGACTTAGATATGTAGCCAATTGACATTAGGTCAAGTGGGAGTTTGTTAGATGTGTGCCCTAGATGCCAGATTGACTGACACATTCCTGTACAAATCTAAGGACAAATTTATAATTTTGACTATAAATAAAAAAAGATTATTCTACTATCACATTGTGTACATTATGTTTGTGATACATTCTTTGAGTTAGTAGGAATGTTAATTCATATTTTTAAGAGTTAAAAATTTAAGGCATGAATTTACATAACTAACTCATAAACAGCTCCTGACCATAGAATCATCACGAGGATGGTGATCGATCCGGAAGGTTGGTGTACGATCACTTTCTTAGGATAGATGTGTCTTGAGTTTACGGTGTGGAGACACCAGAGCGAGAGTATAGATATTCATTGAGAACGAGAGTACTGAGCGTGACCACCTTGAGCAGTCATAAAAAAATCTATCTTCTCATCGATGACTAGCTCGATGTTGCAGCTATGTGTCTAGTTCTTTGACCTGAGATACATCGATAATTCACCTTGAGTGTGTTATAGTTTGACTATACCATAACTCAATCTCCTAGCCATTCAGAATTCTGAGGTGTATGTTGACTGTAGCATATTCATTGTAGGAACCAGATTATACCAAGATGGGATCTATCAATCTCGGTAGATAAGAGTAGTCCTATGATGATCGAAAGATTGGGTCCTTAAGCCCATGGCCATGACAGAGTGAAATAATGAAAAAGAATTTTCCATTAAGGTTTCACATCAAACTTGGATCGATCGATTGATTCATATGATTGATGTTGGGTTTGACGAGTTCACCTTAACCCTAATTCAGTCGGGACTCATGATAGAGGAACTCAATCACACAGGTAGCTGCACCGAGAGGTTCGTCTTCATTTTTGATGGGTTGCCACCATATACTGCTAGATGTCACTGGTAGATTTTGGGAGCAATTAGAATGATCTTGATGATCGATCATTCTAATTGTCTGAATTAGAAGAGTTCTAGTCCATCGAAAGAAGTTTCGATGATGTCGATGATGAGATCATGACATGTCTCATTATCATACAAAAATGAATCTAACTGGGTCATACAAATAAGAGTTAGAGTTTGGATGTCATCAATTGAGCTAGTCCAGTTCGATTGATTTGGATTAGATCCAATTAGGTTCAAGAAAATCATGCTAGCACACGATTGAGCCTAACTTTCTCCTCGTGTAATATTTTCTATCTCGACTGAGCCAAATATGATTTGACTCATCCAGAGAACCTTGAGAAGGTTTTTCTCAGTCTGACTGGAGCCAGTCCAGCTCAGAAAGGACTTATCTTAATTTATGAGATGAATTTAAGATAACAGCTGCTAATTCCTGTCACCTGTCATTTTCGTTTTAGGACATTGATCAAACGTTGATCCATGGACCTTGGACTGAAAGCCACTTGGCAAGAGGTCATTGGAAATTTTTTATGGAGTGTCCACCTGCTAAATTGGGCCTCAAAGTGGGTGCCATATTCAGATTGGGCGTGCACCCCAAGTGGATAAGGATAGAGTCCCATGAGATGAGGACTCTAATCCCTTGATCAACTTGGACTGTGGGGTGCCAATCTCACTGTGCTTATCCAGTGTTGGCACCAACAGTAGGAGAGATTGTGAAGATTCTTATTTAATATGATTAGATGATATCACTCCACCAATCAAAATTTTTTCAAAATTAATTAAAATTTTTTGATGGGTCAAATGATGCGGTACTGCATGGCGCAGCAGGGTCTATTTAAACCCTGTCTGCGCCTAGGGTTTAGAGACTCTGCACAATAACCAGCAAAAGCTTGAATCCTCTCTACTTCTCTATGTCCCCTCTGCTCCTCTCCCTCCCCTCTTCATGTCCAAGAGGTTGGGCATCCATCTGGTGCTTGTCCAAGGCGTGGTGGCTTCCTGATTAGAAGGCTGCAGAAATTTATCGAGAAGCTGCAGCTCCAGCTTCAGAAGATCTTTCAGATCAGATTCAGATTTAATTTTTGGAGCAAAGATTTATGATGAGAAGATGATCTAGATCCTACTCGAGTGGATATCGATAGAGGTCAGACGACTGTGTGGCTATTTTAGAACCTCGGGCATTGCTACGATCATCTATAGGGTAATCTAGTTACCCTAGAGGTATTTCTCTATTTTTCATATTTTTAGATTTAATTTTAGATTTAATATCAGATAATAAAAATTAGATTTAATATATCTTAGATCTGAAATATTGTAGGATAATTTTTTGAAATATTCCATCCCAGATCTCATTAGATCTGGAAGATCCTACAAGGAAAAAGCCGATTTTTCCTTCAGAAACCATGCCTAAGACTCCTCTCACCATGAAGGCCTCTCTCTCTAGTCTCTTACACATATAAAAGTGAAAAGTAAAACTCTTTTTATTGGCATGTAAGGAGGTGGGGTGAAGAGTCCTAAGAATCTTGGACTCTACCATATATTGTCACCCTTCCACAAATTCCATGCCCCAAAAGAAACATGGAATGCCCCCTTTCATAATTTTTCAATGTGAATCAGATCATTATCTGATTCTCACATAAAAAATTCCCTTAAAATGTTGCACAAAAGAAGGAGAATAAAAGGGATGGCATGTGGAGTGATTTGGATAAGAACAAACTCTCTTGATAAAGAATATTTTAAAATTCAATTTTAAAATCTTTCTTTTATCAAAACCAAATCAAATTTGGATGTGAGATAGAAAAAGAAAAGAGCTCTTTGGCATGAAAAAATCTCATGCAAAACAATTTTGTGCTTGGAGAAAAGTGGCATCCAAGTTTTGGTGTGCAAGGGAGAAGAGTCCAATGCAATATGGACTCTTAATTTTCTTAATTGAATCCAAACCAAATTATATCTGGTTTAGTCCAAATAAAATAAATTAAACTTAATCTAATTAGATTTATAAATTTTTAATCAAATTTTAATCAAATTAAAAATTGATTGAACTAAAGTCTTGATCAAATCAGAGATAATTCTCCCTTAGCGATTAGGTCATCTCATAACCTAATCGGATCAAATCTAATTGAATCTAATTCAATTAGATTTTATTTAATTCTCTTTACTTAATCTAATTAAGCTAATTAGTAATCTATTACTAATTAATTCTTTATTAATTCACTAACACTTGATGAATAAATTTATTGTAACTTTTGTATAAAGTTAACAGTCAATCGAATTGACGATTAAGCCTTTGAATGATTCTCAATTATTGATCAACCATATGATTAGTCAGAAATTTTTTTTGAGTATGACCCTATAAGTTCGAATCTAAGTCAGTAGCATAAAAATATATTTCTAAATCAATCAATGTAACTATCTAGTAATGGTGATCCGACGTTCAGATAGGTCAAATGATGGTGAAGCAACATTCAAGAACCTACTGGTATATGATTACTGTATAATTCATTTCTTTGACCTTAATATTCAAGAAGACTTAGGATTTAACTGTCAATCTTAGATAAGTCATCCATATTATATTCTAAACTTTTAAATCCATCACATGGATTATCCGAGCTCAGTTTTGCTAAATTAAAATATATTGATATATTAACTCCTACTAATTTGGAGAGATCAATCCCATCTTGACTCAAGTACCGACTTGACAAGTACTTAACTGCATCCAAAAATCTTCTATCACTGAATTATAAACTCATATAATCTGGCACCAAAGTATAGTGAGTTGCTTGTAAGTTACCGTGGTGATCTCAGGTCGGAGGGATACTTATACCCATATCCTTCGTGAGTTATCCTTGACAATAGAGTATTTCATAGTTGATCATGTTCTGTAATAATGTACTCCTACATCTCACCTGCATGTCATACCAGTATCTCCACACTATTTGGTTATGAGAACAACCAACGCATATGGCACACAACGACCTACACTTGATATCGTTATGGTTCTAGTAATAGCATATTATTTGGTCAGGAACTAGTTTAAGGACTACGTGATAAATCTTCTTTTATCGATCAAAGTAATCTTGAGAACTTCATCACAATATAGGAGTTCATTAGAAGATATAATCTTGTGATGAAAAAGATCAAATAACTTTTATTATTGATCAATTTATATATATTTATAATTAGTGCAATCATCAAATGACTAGCTTTAGGATATATTTTTCAACAGTAGATTGGTTGTCCTCATAAAGAAAGAGTGTGGAGACACCGATATAACATACAAATGAGATGTTGGAGTACATCGTTATTAAATAAGTGACTCACCTATTGAGTACTCTACTATCAAGAGCAGCTTGCAAAACATATAGGCATAAGTATTCTTCAAACCTGAGATCACCATAGTGACTTGCTAGTAACTTATTGTGCTTTGGTGTTGGACTATCTGCATTTTTAATGCAGTGACGGAAGGCTACAGGGTATAGGCAAGTACTTACGAAGACTATGTGTGGATCAAGATGTGATTGATTCCTCCGAATTATAAGAGTTATGTATCACTGTATTTCAATTTAGTAAACTCTTGGCTAGGATAATCTATGTGATAGATTTGAAAGATTGAAATACAATATAGATGACTATTTCAGGAGTGACGATTAAATCCTAGGTCACCTTAAGCATTAGGGTCAAAGGGATGAATTATATGGTAACCATATGTTGATGTTCTTAAATATTACTTTATAATTATTCGATCTATCCGAACATCAGATATCATTGTTAGATGGTCACTTCGATTAGTATAGAAAAGAGTTCTCATGCTACCGGTTTAGTGTTCGAACCTATGGAGTTATGTACAAAAGTCAAATAATGTAGAAAAAAATCGACTGAATATTTATGTGTTCAATTTGAAAGTATGAGACTTGATTGAACATATAGATTAACTTAATTGAGAATTAAGTTATAGGTCATATAGAATTAAACACTGATTATGTTCAGCTAGTACTATGCATGAGGTGCGTGTTTGATTTCGGAGATGAATTAAATCAAATCAATGATCCAAATAATTATGAAAGATTTGATTTAAGTCCTAATTACTTTAGATTAGATCTAATTTAATTGAACTTAATTTTATTAAGGCTTGATTGAGTTAATTTATCAAGTTGGATTTGGACAAGAATCCTAATTGGATTAGGATCAACAGTCTTTTTAAAATTGGTTCGAATCAGATTTGAATTGTATTCAAATTGATCTAAATCTAAATCAAATCTAATTTGATCCACTTAGTCATATTTTTCAGCTATTCTCTTACCATATGGGCCGATCAAGATGGTTGAGAAGGGGCTGAAAATAGCCCCCTCCCTTTGGGCATGCGGCATAATAAAGGGAGGTGCAAGTTGGCACCGCTCCTACTTGATTTAGGAATCTTTGTGTTTTAGAGAGTTTGGATTTGATTCAAATATGAAGAGTCCTATTCCTAACACAAGAAGGTGTTTGATTTGATCTAGGATCTCTTGTCTATATAAGGAGGGGTGTGGAGAAGAGAAACAAATGAATCAACCATCTAATCTTGGTGTTGCTCCTAGATTGATTTTGATGATTACAAAGCAGATTGAAGGGATACAAACAATTGAAAAAGTCCTTATGCTCTTCAAGGGCAAAATCGTAATTTTATTGAAATCCTGATTTGATAGTACCATTTGGTAGAATAAATGATTTGAAATCTATTGGTGAAAATTTCATTGTGTTTGGACTTATATTTTTGAAGTTATGAAGGTTTGAAGTGCATGAGTCGACTCATGAGTCAAATCATGACACTATGAGCTGAATGGCACGCAAAAAATTCCCATGGCACGCTGGATTTTTGACTTGGCACGACCTGTGAGTCGACTCATGAGTCGACCCACAAGGCATGAGTCGACTCATGAGTCGACCTCTGCTGATTTGAGCCTAAAAATCCAGAAATCAGACCTTCTGGTCTGTTGCAACAGAAGTCGACTCATGAGTCGACTCCTGAAGCATGAGTCGACTCATGAGTCGACCCCTGCGACGGAAAATGTCAGCAACGGCTATTTTTTTGCCCATTTTAATTGTCATTTATGCTTCCTAAAAATCCTCTAACGGCTCTTTATCTGCCTAAATTATTTTCTCTTGCTTCTAATGCCACAAAATGCTTAATTTGATGAAAGAAATTGCAGATTAAATAGCGGATCAAACGTGAAATCAAACAAGAAGAGAAAAAGAGGAAAAAGAGAAGAACAGAAGAGAGGATCCAAAATTTGCAAGAAAAAGCCTGAGATCAACGAAATATCCATAGAGAAAAAGAGAGAGGATCCACAATATTCAAGAGAGTTTGTGAAAAAGAAAAGCAAGAGCAGTCAAAGAGAGAATCTTTCAAGTCGATTGTTTTCAACCTTGATCTAGAGATTGTTCAAAGCTTTCAAGAGATCTTCAATCAACAATCAACCTCTTCTCAAGCGTTCAACCGTTCATTCATCTTGAGAAAATCTGAAAAAGGGGTTCTTCATTTGAGTAAAGCTTTTATTGTTATATTTGCTCATTTAAGGAGCTGTTATTGTATTCATCTGTGCTCTAAATATTCTTACTCTTTATGAGTTTTTGCTCTTGTTTTTGGAGGATTTCCAAAACAAGGAAAGGTTGATCCGAACCTGAAATCGGAGTGTTTTGGGTTTGCTTGTACCCGGAAAATAAGTGTTCTAGCTTGGGATAGCTAGGGTCGGAGTTTCCGACGTCTTGTATTCTAGCTTGGGATAGCTAGTGTCGGAGTTTCCGACGTTTTGTATTCGGGTTGAATACAAAGGATAGTGGATTAAAATTCTCAAGTGGGATCTTGGGGAGTGGATGTAGGTGCAAGGTTAGCACCGAACCACTATAAATCTTTGTGTTTGTGGTGTGCTTTATCGCTTTATCTTATTTCTTTATTATATCCTTGCAATACTGCTTTAGTTAATTAATATTGATTTAAAGCCATTGTTTTGTTCTTCATAAGTTATCTGTTGGGCTTAAAATTTTTAGAAACCCAATTCACCCCCCCCTCTTGGGTTGCATAGCTGGGCAACAAGTGGTATCAGAGCCAGTGCTCTAGCCCTTCTTTGATCTAACAATCAAAGAGCCAAAGATCTATGGCAACCCATGTTGGAACTTCCTTAGCTGAGGGGCAATCAACAAACCGACCTCCACTTTTCAATGGGTCTAATTACACCTATTGAAAAGCTCGGATAAAGATTTTCATACAAGCACTCGACTATGATATGTAGAGTATCATAGTGAATGGTCCTCACACACCCACCAAGATTATAGATGGTGAGGAGTCAACCAAATCCGAGAAAGAATGGGATGAGGTTGACAAGAAATTGGCACAATTAAATGCCAAAGCTATGAATGTTCTTTATTGTGCACTAGATGCTAGTGAATTTAATCGCATTTCTACTTGTGCATCTGCTAAAGAAATATGGAATAGGTTAGAAGTCACCCATGAGGGAACAAATCAAGTAAAAGAGTCTAAAATAAACATGCTTGTACATAAATATGAATTGTTCAAAATAGAGCATGATGAGTCCATAACTGCTATGTTTACTCGTTTTACTGATATAATCAATGGTTTAAAGAGTCTTGGCAAATCTTATACTAACAGTGAACTTGTAAGGAAGATTCTCAGGTCACTGCCAAGAACTTGGGAAGCCAAGGTGACTGCCATCCAAGAAGCAAAGGACTTGAACACTCTACCTCTAGAAGAGCTTCTTGGATCCTTGATGACTCATGAACTTAGCATGATGCAACATCAAGAGGATGAAATCAAAAAGAAAAGAACCATTGCCCTCAAATCCACAACTTCACCTGATTATGAAACAGATGACTCTGAAGATGAAGATCAGGATGAGGAGATGGCTCTCATCACCCGGAAATTCAAGAAGTTTCTAAGAAAAAGGAAACAGGGGATGAGAAAGAAATTTACAAAAGGGGATCAAAGCATAGAAAAGGAGAAAGATCAAACCCCTATATGCTACGAGTGCAAGAAGTCAGGACATTTCAGATCCGAATGTCCTCAATTGAAGAAAGGTCCAAAGAAATTCAAAAAGAAGGCAATGATGGCGACCTGGAGTGCGAGTGATGACTCAAGCTCCGACGAGGAAACTTCAACCGAACAAGCCAATCTGTGCCTGATGGCACATGAAAATGAGGTAACTTCTGAATCCACTAGTGAATTTACTTTTGAAGAATTGCATGAAGCTTTCTATGATTCAATTGATGAATTAAAGAAACTAGGGAAGAAAAACAAAGAGCTGAAATTGGAAAATCAGTCCTTAGTGAAACAAGCTGAAATTCTTTCAATTGAAAAATTCACATTGATTCAAGAAAATCAAAACTTTAAGGATGAAATTAACAGGCTGAAATCTATGGTAGATAAGTTCACCTTAAGTTCAAACAAGCTAAATATGATCCTTGATAATCAGAAAGCTATATATGATAAGGCTGGACTTGGTTATAAACCCCTGAAGAAACAAAAATTTTTGAAGGATATTTATGCAAATTATTCAACCAAAAAGCCTACAAATATTACTTGTTTTAAATGTGGAAGAATAGGACATAAATCATACACATGTCTTATTAACAAATATGCAAACACAAAGAAAATATGGGTTCCAAAAGGAACCATTCTGACTAACCCGAAAGGACCCAAGAAAGCTTGGGTACCTAAGACAGAAACTTGATCTGTGCTTGCAGGTGTGTCTAGCATCCCAAGAAGGAAACAGGAAATGGTATCTTGACAGCGGATGCTCGAGACACATGACTGGTGATGAATCACAATTCATCACGCTTGATGCTAAGGATGGAGGGATGGTCACCTTTGGAGATAATGGCAAAAGAAAGATCATCGGGATAGGTAACATTGGTATCACTCCCTCCAAATACATTGAGAATGTTTTACTTGTTAAAGGTTTAAAGCATAACTTACTTAGCATTAGTCAATTCTGTGATAAAGGGTATAAAGTAAGTTTTGAATCATCTGTATGCATTGTGACGAGTCCTATTAACGATGGCATTAAATTTATAGGACATAGGCATGGCAATGTTTATATGGTAGACTTGAATGATTTAACTAAATTAGACATGCAATGCCTAGTTTCCTTAAATGCTAAAATAAATGAGACTAGTTGGCTGTGGCATCGTAGACTTGCACATATTAGCATGCATTCTCTTTCAAAATTAATCAAAAAGGATTTAGTTCTCGGTTTGCCAAAATTGAATTTTGAAAAGGATAGAATTTGTGATGCATGCCAATTAGGTAAACAAACTAGAGTATCATTTAAATCCAAAAACACTATTTCAACTTCTAGACCTTTAGAGCTCTTACATATGGATTTATTTGGACCAACTAAAACCACTAGTCTAGGAGGAAAATGATATGGATTTGTAATAATTGATGATTACTCTCGTTTTACTTGGGTTTTCTTTTTAGCTCACAAAAATGAAACTTTTCAAATTTTCACGAAATTTCATCGAAAAGTCACTAATGAAAAAGGATTTTCAATTCAAAATATTAGAAGTGATCATGGAACAGAATTTAAAAATCATGACTTTGAAAATTTTTGTGATGAAAATGGAATTGGCCACAACTTCTCTGCTCCTAGGACACCCCAACAGAATGGGGTAGTTGAAAGGAAAAATAGAACCTTAGAAGAAATGGCCCGTACCATGCTCTGTGAAAGCAACCTTCCAAAATATTTTTGGGCGGAAGCTATTAACACAGCATGTTACATTTTAAATCGTGCTTTAATAAGACAATTTTTAAAGAAAACCCCCTATGAACTTTGGAAAGGAAGAAAACCAAATATTGCCTATTTTCATGTTTTTGGTTGCCGATGTTTTGTATTAAATAATGGCAAAGAAAAACTTGGTAAATTTGATGCAAAATCAGATGAAGCAATCCTTCTAGGTTACTCCTCCACTAGTAAAGCATTTAGAGTGTTCAACAAAAGAACCTTAGTAGTTGAGGAGTCCATACATGTTATCTTTGATGAATCTAACGATCTTCCTTCAAGGAAGAATGAGGGTGTTGATGATGCAGATCCACTAATAGAAGGTATGAAGGAGATCACTCTGAAAGATTCAGCAACTCCAGAAGACAAGGATCAAGAAGATGAACAAAATGAGAAAGGTGAAGAAATTCAAGAACAACCTCAAGGTACAAATGACTTATCCAAGGAATGGAGGTATGTTCACAACCACCCTAAGGAATTAATTATCGGTGATCCTATGCATGGGGTAAAAACACGTTCTTCACTTAGAGATGTACTTAATCATTGTGCTTTTGTATCTCAACTTGAACCTAAAACTTTTGAAGAGGCTGAAAATGATCATAACTGGATTAATGCTATGCAAGAAGAACTCAGTCAATTTGAAAGAAATAATGTTTGGACCTTAGTGAAAAGACCTAAAGATTATTCAATAATTGGCACAAAATGGGTCTTTAGAAACAAATTAGATGAGCATGGAAATGTAATTAGAAATAAAGCAAGACTGGTTGCTAAGGGATATAATCAAGAAGAAGGAATTGATTTTGATGAAACTTTTGCACCTGTTGCTAGATTAGAAGCCATTAGACTTCTACTTGCTTATGCTTGCTTTATGAAATTCAAACTATTTCAAATGGATGTTAAAAGTATATTTTTAAATGGATATATTTCTGAAGAAGTATATGTAGAACAACCCCCTGGATTTGAACATCATGCTTTTCCCAATCATGTCTTTAGATTAAATAAAGCTTTATATGGTCTAAAACAAGCACCTAGAGCATGGTATGAAAGGTTAAGCAAATTTCTACTAAATAATGGTTTCTCAAGAGGCAATGTAGACACAACCCTATTTATTAGAAGATACCAAAATGATATGCTAATTATACAAATTTATGTTGATGACATAATTTTTGGGTCTACTAATGAATCCCTTTGTCAAGACTTTGCTAAGCTTATGCAGGGAGAGTTCGAGATGAGCATGATGGGAGAACTCACTTTCTTTCTCGGACTCCAAATCAAACAATCAAAAGAGGGAATCTCCATCACCCAAAGCAAGTACACCAAGGAACTACTCAAAAGATTTGGAATGGAGAACTGCAAACCTATTGGCACACCAATGAGTCCCTCAAGTAAGCTTGACAAGGATGATGAAGGTAAAAGCGTAGACTTAAAACACTACAGAGGTATGATTGGCTCATTATTATATCTAACTGCAAGTAGGCCTGATATCATGTTTAGTGTTTGCTTATGTGCAAGATATCAATCTAATCCTAAGGAATCTCATTTGAATGCTGTTAAAAGAATCCTTAGATACTTAAATGGTACACAAACTATAGGGTTATGGTACTCTAAGGACTCACAAATTAATTTGTTAGGATATTCTGATGCTGATTTTGCTGGATGTAAATTAGATAGAAAAAGCACAAGTGAAACTTGCCAATTTTTTGGAGTTAACCTAATCTCATGGTTTAGCAAGAAACAAAATTCGGTGGCACTGTCTACGGCTGAGGCCGAATACATTGCAGTCGGAAGTTGTTGTGCTCAAATCTTGTGGATTAAGCAACAACTCGAAGATTTTGGAATCAAACTTAATGAAACTCCAATAAAATGTGACAATACAAGTGCCATAAATCTATCTAAAAATCCAATACAACACTCAAGATCTAAACATATTGAAATAAGACATCATTTTATAAGAGAACATGTTCAAAACAAAAATATAATTCTTGAATATGTTAGCACTGAAAATCAATTAGCTGATATCTTTACAAAGGCCCTTAGTGAGGATAGATTCGGTGAAATTAGGAGAAATCTAGGAATTCTAGATCCATTTGCCTAAACTTCTCTTAATTATTATCAAATATTCTTAGAGCTCAATTTCTAATAACTATCCTGGTTCCAAAAGCTCAGTTTTATCACTCTAAAAACTTATCATTGAGCAAAATTCCTTATCCCAAAATTTTGAATTTTTTTGGAATTTATTTGCATTTTTTTTGATTTTCTGAACTTCATGAGTCGACCCCCATGAGTCGACTCAATGGCAAACTTGTAAATCCCACCAACTTCCATCGGGTTCATTGTTTTTAAAACGGAAAACCCTGTTTATGAGACGACTCATCTTCTCGTCGTCTTCCTTCCGAAAGCCATCCTCTCCAACTCTTTTTGCTCCAAATCCAAGGATCAATTCTGAGGCAATTCTCCCTCCTTCTCTCCACCAAAAATTGCCTCCTTGAAAAGGATTTTTTCTGTACTTTCTCGCAGTGATAGGCGCGGGTGGAACGTGCCCTAGAACTTCACTGTTCATTCAAAATCCACTTCTTTTCTCCACCAAAATTTTTC
Organism: Elaeis guineensis; assembly: GCF_000442705.2. Classification (NCBI taxonomy): domain Eukaryota; kingdom Viridiplantae; phylum Streptophyta; class Magnoliopsida; order Arecales; family Arecaceae; genus Elaeis; species Elaeis guineensis. Next base: position 19,164,222 of record NC_025993.2, on the reverse strand, counting down.
TTTACTCTTTTGTGATCCCTCCTCCACTGAATTCAAGTCTTCTTGTCTGCTACTTTATTGGATATGGCTCCAAAGATGAAACTTCCCCAAAGGAGGAAATCAATCCGAGAGCCTGAGGAAATTGTCCGAAAGAAAAGGCATGCTCAGTCTTCTACTGTTCCCAATCCAGTTTCAGTACCTGCTCAAGGTCCCTCTCAATCCTCCATAAGCCCCAGTGTAAATCTTCTTTCTGATAGAAAAGTAGAAACCGGAAAAAATATAGATTTTCGGTTCTTTGAGAAAGAAGGCTTTACTTTTGCTACCAAGATCAAAAATCAAGGATGCGAACTTTATTGCTCTCTTAAGGAAGTCACCTATGTTGATCTAGTCAGAGAGTTCTACCAGAACCTAAATTATGGAAATGGGTCTGTGACTTCAACTGTAAAGGGGATTGACATCTGTTTGGATTCTAGGATATTGGGAGAGATACTTCAGTTGCCTAGTGAAGGATACTCATATATGGAACTCCCAATTAAAGAAGAAGGGATCAGAATTATCTTAGGAGAAGATTTTTCAGGAAGTTTAAACAGATTGGAAGCAAAGCTACTGTCCATTGAGATGAGGGTCCTGCATCAGATTGTGACAAAACTATTCTTTCCTAGGAGTGATAGACATGACTTACTATCTGGCAGAGATGTATGTGTCATGTTTCATATCATCACTCAGACCCCCCTAAACCTCCCTGCACTTATGATAGAGGCCATGAGAGAAACTTTGAACAGATCCAAGGCACACTTGCCTTATGGTATGGCCCTTACTAGAGTATTTAGGAGGTTTGGAGTTAGCTGTGAGGGGGAGACACCTACCAAGCTCTCACATGTGGACACTTTCAACCAACACAGCCTGCACCGAATGGGAATTACAAAGACTGTTGGTGGTTGGATCAAGGGCTCTGAAGAAAGAGCTGAGGAGAGAGCTGAGGAAAGAGCTGAAGACAGAACTGAAGGCAGAGTAGAAGAAGAAGGTCCATCTTCTCCTGTACATGATTTCAGGGCAGCTTCACCAGATACCCAGTTTATTCCTGATACTGAGGCTGGCCCTTCTGAGTTTACTAGGATGCCCACACTAGTGTATCAGCCAGAGAGCAGAGTACCTCATTCAGAGTTCAGACTGGCTGATGATCAGATCGAGCATATATCTCAGCGTGTGGCTTCTTTGTTGTCTAGCCAGTGGAGTAGTACTTCTTTTGCACCTGGAGCTACTTCTTATGATCAGACCATTACTCCCCACATCTCCACTGTATTTCAGATGATTTCAGATCAGTCCGTCAGGATACAGCAGCTTGAGGATACAGTCTGGAGACTTACTGGCAGAGTTCTTGACTTGCTGGGGCAAGTTCTTGCATTGGCCCATCCCCAGCCACAGGAGTCTACTATTGAGGTCACAGACCTCACTGCAGAGGCTGGAAGGCTCAGAGGAGCATTAGAAGGTGGATATGAGCTACTGAGGAAAGAGATCAGAGGATCGAGTGAGCATGCTACCACCCAATTCACTGCTCTACTTCAATCTATTTCCAGAGCACTAAACGTACTTGATTCTATCAGACTCATGGTATCAGCCCTAGTATCTCAGCGTTCTCAGCCTCCCAGTTCATCTCGTTCTCCTACTCGTGGCAGAGGCAGACGGGGTAGAGGACGCACTTCTGATCCATCATCTTCTCATACCATATCTGATGACTCCGATCCATGATTTGTCTTGATCATTGACTTATCTTGATCTTTACTAGGTTCTAGGAGTTAGTATCTTGTTCTAGGATCTATACCTTGGGGCCATGTATTGACAATTAGCTGGTTGAATTTTATGTATTGAAACAATTATGATATTAATGAAATCATCTTTACCTATATCTTTGTAATGATTATATTTTGGTTATATTTCAATCTCTGATACATCTATTGAAATATTATCTTCTCCTTGTTGTTGTTGCTATTGATAATTGCTATATTAAGGGGGAGCAAACATCTGTGAAAAACTCTAAAGAGGAAGAAATTAAAGAATATTTCAGAAAAAGAAAAGGAAGAGTTAACTATGTTTGATGATGTCAAAAAGGGGGAGAAATTAAAATTAAACAAAAATTAAATTAGACAAAAAGCAAAACCCTAAATTATGAGAAAAAGGGGGAGAAATTAAATTAAAACAATATTGAAGAAATTAAACAAATATTAGAGAAATTAGACAAAAATAAGGATTGAAAGATTAAACAAAACCTTTGAGAAATTTTGGTATCAAAATTTGGTATCAGATAGAACTTTAACAAAAAAGTATCCATCAAAAGCAAAATCATGAGTACAATGCAAATAAGTATTTTTTTTTATATATAAGCTCTGATATTCAAACTTGCTTTTGAAATTTTACTCACCTTGAGACATCAATAAGAAATTTGTTTTACTCTGATACATCCTACAATTTCTTTCAACTTGATCTGATATATA